>NW_027506874.1:1474926-1587426 GCF_052324685.1 Brachyhypopomus gauderio | reverse complement strand
GATCATATATGTATATGCTATAAATCACAGTGATACGAATCACAAATTAGCTCAAAACTCCGAAGCGTCCATATGATCAAACACAGATGGCTCAGCAGCTCTTGCTATATATGTATTTTAAATGTCAGACAAATTCCGAGCGAGGAACACAAACATGTTTACCTTGTGGGCCGTGAGGCAGGATCTCTCTGGGGTAACAATATTCCCAGCTGTGCTGAACATCCTCGCTGAACTAGTGCTTGTTGCACAAATGCACATATATTTTTTTGCCAGCTTGCCTATAAGAGGAAATCGTCTGTGATTGTCACACCACCACATCAAAGGATCAGATGTTGCATCCACAACTTCTTCCTGGATGAATTTGGTCAGCTCTGCATCAGCCTGTACTCTTTTTGGTACTGATACACAGAACTGATACAGAGTTTAGCTCTTCTGTTCTGAAGAAGGTCACTCAGCCTTTTCTTCTTGGATGCTGCATGTTCAGAACCACCATCTCCATCGTTTTCACTCCATCGCACTTTCTTCACTTCGTCCTTCTTTCATGTCAAGTAGCTCTTGCACAAGCTGATGTTTGACATCATCCAAGACCTCTTCATCCTCCATGCTACCATGATACCTCGGATCCAAGATGGTGGCATTTCTCAGGAGGTCTTGGATTTCAGGAGAGCTGTATTTCTCTGTCAGTGCTCTGCACATGTTTTCCTTGATCTTTGCTGTAAGTTCAGTGTCGCTGGGGTCTGGAGATAACAGTTCACCTTTGAGAAGTTCCAACACAGGCTTTACTGAGGACACAGTGACATTTTTTCCCTGAGAGAACATCAGTGAAACAAAGTCCATCTGGACGACTCTAAACGTTCTTGCTGGAGCTGTTTAGTTTTAAGAAAGTCCTATTAGTGTGGAGGCACTGTTATTGACGCATGCGCTCTCCGTGTGCCGTACTCATTGCCTAACCGGTCGGTGTCGCTCTCTGATCACAGATTCGTCTTCCATTAAGGGTGGAGGGTGGTGCGAGAGAGCAGCACTGCGTGCCTTTCTGAAATCTAACGTGGTTGCGGTTTATTCTCATGTAAACAAATTTGCGCGGAAACCCAATGGCCAATTATTGACATCAGCAAAAATTATCACAGTAAAAAAAATTATCGTACGATAAGTCGATAATGTAATTATCGCGACAGGCCTGGTAGTAATATATATATATATATATATATAGTAGGCGTATGTAATTAGTAGGCGTATGTAGTTAGTAGGTGTATATATATATATATATATATATATATATATATATATATATATATATATATATAGTAGGCATATGTAGTTAGTAGGCGTATGTAGTTAGTTTGATGACAAAGTTTAATTCATCACATATTAGACCCAAACAGGGTAACACTTTACATTATGTGTTGACTTACTAACGTTAACTAATGCATTAGTTAACATGAACAACACATGAAGTAACACATTAACAATAATTAACTAACGTTTAGTAAACATGTAACAGTTGCGGCTCCTGTTTTGGCTCTTTGTTGCTCGCACCTTTTTTGGTGCGACCTTAAAGGAATATATTACATTGTACTGATTTACCTACATAATTAATGAGTAACTTGGAAATATCCAGAATCAGCATAGATTAGTCCCTCTTTAGTCCCTTTTGCTCCAAACTAAAACACTAAAGCTCTAAAAACTCAAACTTCAGTAAGAAAAAGGTGTATTCTATAAAATGTAAATAAATGTAAAGTTTTTTTCCAGACCAATCATGCCCACCAATGATTGAAGACGCAGGTGTGTGTTCACCTGTAGTCTGAGTAGTCCTTCATGTTGAGTTTGTCCAAGATGACTCTGGATAAGCCAGGAACATTACAGTCCAGGGAGTAGAAGCCAAACTGATCAGAAAAGACACTGTCAGGACTCGGAGCAAAGGATTCTGGGAGTGCTGGAACTGTACCTGCCATTCTGAGCCTGTGGGAGTCTTAAATACTCTATACACTCACACACGTGCACACACACACACACACACACACACACACACACACACACACACACACACACACACACACACACACACACACACACACACACACACACACACACTTACCTAAGTGACACATCTGGCATTTCTCTTTAGCAATAATAACAATATTTACAGTACTGATCAGATGTTTTTGAGCGACTGACAGTACTGCTAAGTTGATCAGAATCCTAGAGACAGAGACCTTAGTCTAAGGGTCCCATACCTAGACCTGTCAGAGAGGCAGATCCAGACCTAGACCTGTCAGAGGGGCAGACCCAGACCTAAACCCATCAGAGGGAATAGACCCAGACTTAGACCCGTCACAGGGGACAAACACTGACCTAGACCTGTCTAAGGGAATAGACCCAAACCTAGACCCGTCAGAGGGAACAGAGTCAGAGTGAGTAAATCACAATAAACAGAGTGAATAAATAATGATAAACTAACAGTAAATCACGATAAACTCACTGAGTAAATCACGATAAAGTAACAGCGTGAGTACATCAAAATAAACTGATTATGTAAACGACATTGCTATGTTAGGCATGTCTGCCTGCCCTAGCAACGTTTAAGACTTTAACCACTGAACAGAGGTGATTATTAAGACTCATGTTGAGTCCTAGATAGCTAGATAGATAGATAGTAGATAGATACTTTATTGATGCCAGAGGGAAATTCTTGAAGAGAGGGAGACAGTCCTGGACTCAAACCAACAACTAGTCGAAAAAACAATCAAATAACAATAAAAATAGTATTTAATCACATTTTAAAAAGCACATATGAGAGAAACAAAAATGTCTGTCTCCCTCTCTTTCCCGCTCTTCACATAAACTGTGCAGGGTCAACTGAACTAGTTTCTGAGTGATGTCTTGGGATCTGAACCGAGACCCTTTAGAAGGTCAGATTTAATTATCTTTTAAGGTTAAAAAAATGAAACATGGAATTAGAGCTAAAAGAGAAAGATGTATTAGTGTGGTGAAAACATGCAAATCCCACAAAAATAATGTGTGTGTGACTTTAAAATCGGAGAGAGTGGGATGGAGTGGTGGAGGGAGAGAGAGACAGAGAGAGAGAGCAATGGAGGGAAAGAGAGAGAGTGAGATGGAGAGGTGGAGGGAGAGACAGAGAGAGAGCACAAAACATCTGAGGGGGAGAGAGCGAGTGGGATGGAGAGGTGGAGGGAGAGAAAGAGAGAGAGAGAGAGCGAGCAATGGAGGTGGAGAGGGAGAGTGCGCTGTAAAAAAAATATTTAAGCAATAAGTCATGATAACATTATTTTTAAATTAACTTTGATTTGCTGAGTCAAGTTTTGTAGTTTCAACTCAATTTTATGAACTTTTAGCCTTTCATTTCGTTTTTACATTAGTTAAAAATGTACTACTCAAACCAACCTAACCAGAGGGCGGAAGAATACATTTTCCTGGTGGAACATCACCACAAGTCAACGGAAGAAGGAAAATCAATCGGGGGTGGGAGAGAGAGAGAGAGAGAGAGAGGGGGGGGGGGTGAGGTTGTGTGCATCATTCAGTGACAGAACATTTGTCTGAGTCTTTAATTTGTCAGGCGATTCGTAAGTACAATAAATTGCTCTCATGGTGTTTATTTGGTTTGGTTACAAAATATCAGAAACACAACAAGCTGCGGTGATTTGCAAGATATGCAAGAAGCAGATAATGACAAAAGGTGGAAACACGAGTAATCTGTTCCACTACCTCCGTCAGAAGCACCCATGTCAGTATGAGGAAAGTCAAAAAAGCCGCAAAGAGTCCACCGTCCAAAGTGAGTAACGCTAACCCAGGCAAACAGCACAGCATCACAGCTGATTGTGACAGAAAGAGCAAACGCTGAAAAGAAATTACAGAATTTATCGCATTTTGTTTGGCTAAAGATATGCCAATTCAAACAGTCCAGAAGCAAGGCTTTATCCAGCTTATTAAAAAGTTAGACCGGAGATATAACATTTCTTCAAGGCATTATTCTCTCCTCTGACTTTGAAACACCTCAGCAAGCTTCAGCATCAGCACTAGACACAGCAAGTGATGCAATGGGACTAAAGTAGACTCTTGGAAGCTTTTTCAAGAGGGCAGTCCCTGACAAGGGAGTACACACACAATGGAAGCAGAGCTAAACAGAGCTAAACTTGCAGTGCTCTCCAGCAGACAGTGAAACGATCCTCTTGCATGGTGGAAGATGCACGAAATTAACTTTCTTCGGGTTGGTCGTTTAGCAAGAAAATACCTGTCCATCCCAGCTACCAGTACAGCCTTTACAGGCTTTTTAGCACAGAAGGCAATATTGTAACACGCCAGCGATCAGCACTGAAGCCTGCTACAGTGAACATGCTTGTCTTTTTAACAAAGAACTAAGTTATTTCAGAAATTAGGGTGTCCGATTTGTACATTATGCATTTTTAAAGGCAGTCTAGTTTATACTGTTTTTTTTTCTTTCTTCGTTTAATCTAAAGATTAAGATTGTTTTGTATAACTGGTTTATTAAAAAACTTCAAGCAACATGCTCAGCATTTTTTGCACTTTAGTTTTTGAAGGATTTTTGGTTATTGGTTACATGAGTCTTCTTGCAAACTTATTGTCACGGTGAGGGGGCCGGGTCGCCACCAGAGGGTGCGCGTCCCGGCCAGCAGCCGATCCCAGCACACACCCCCGCGCACGCAACCACTCCCACAGTCACAATCACCATCATACTGAGCACCTGTTTCTTGTTTACTTTGCTCTTCTTAAGCCCGCAGGTCGTCTGGTCCAGTGCTGCACATTGCCGCTACATGAGCGTCTCTGGTCACAGCAAGTCCGTCACTGCGTTCCCTACCTGTGTACGCTACGAGCTTTACCTTGCATCACTTGCAGTGTGTGCGTTAAGAGCTTTACTAGTGTGAGCTACGAGCTTTACCTTGCATCACTTGCAGTGTGTGCGTTAAGAGCTTTACTAGTGTGAGCTACGAGCTTTACCTTGCATCACTTGCAGTGTGTGCGCTAAGAGCTTTACTAGTGTGAGCCGTCGGCACTGGAGCAGTTAAGGAAGGCTAAAGTCTTCACTAAACTGGATCTGCGCAGCGCCTACAACCTTATTCGCGTACGCGAGGGTGATGAATGGAAGACGGCGTTTAGTACCTCTACGGGGCACTATGAGTATCGCGTCTTGCCTTATGGCTTGGCCTCTGCTCCGTCGTTCTTTCAGGCGTTCATTAACGAGGTCTTAAGGGAGTATCTGAATAGATGCGTTGTCGCTTACATTCTGATCTATTCTCCCTCCTACGACCAACATGTGCGTGATGTACGGGCAGTTCTGGGCACGCTCTTGCGCAATCGTTTGTATTGCAAGCTCGAGAAGTGCGAGTTTCATCTCAGTGAGATGAACTTCCTAGGTTACACCATTAGGCCAGGCTCCGTGCACATGCAGCACAGGAAGGTGGAGGCGGTCGTGAAATGGACGCAGCCTCACACACGGCGCGAGCTTCAGATTTCTGGGCTTGGCGAATTTCTATAGGCGGTTCATTCGCGCATATAGCCAGATCGCAGAGCCCCTTACTGACATGCTGAGAGGGGGAGGAGTTAAGCTTCGCTGGACAGAGAGATCTACGAGAGCGTTCAACCAGCTGAAGCAAGCGTTTATCAACGCGCCGGTTCT
This sequence comes from Brachyhypopomus gauderio, assembly GCF_052324685.1. NCBI lineage: Eukaryota > Metazoa > Chordata > Actinopteri > Gymnotiformes > Hypopomidae > Brachyhypopomus > Brachyhypopomus gauderio. The sequence goes on along the minus strand of NW_027506874.1, from coordinate 1,581,773 downwards.
GCACCAACCGGATCCTAACCGTCCCTTTATAGTGGAGGTAGACACGTCGAATGTGGGAGTAGGCGCGGTGCTGTCACAGCGGCCGAAGAAGCATAGCTCCCTCCGTCCCATAGCCTTCTACTCTAAGAAGCTCACCGCTGCCGAGCGCAACTACAGGGTGGAAGACCGTGAGTTGTTGGCCATGCGTAAGGCGTTCGGTGAGTGGAGACATTGGCTGGAGGGAGCTAAGCATCCATTCACCATGCTTACTGACCACAAAAACCTGGAATATATCAGGACCAAGCCAGGTGGTCTCTGTATTTCTCTCGTTTCAAGATCCAGGTAACATACCAGCCAGGAGAGAAGAACCAGCGTGCGGATGCGCTATCTAGGTCCTTTCCTGGCAGTACGGAGTCGACGAGCGAGGAGCCGGTGCTTACACCTGAGTGTGTTGTGGGAGCTTTGGAGTGGAAGATTGATCGGGAGATCGAGGCAGCGAACCCGCATCTAGGTTGCCCACCGCACCATAAGTACGTTCCCCCCGCACACCGTAGTGCCCTCATCAGCTGGGCTCATACGTCAGTGGGGACGGGGCACCCAGGGGTGTTGAAAACGGCTCAGTTGTTGGGGGCTCGCTACTGGTGGCCGGGGCTGCACCGGGACATACTGCAGCAGGTGGCGTCCTGCGCGGTGTGTGCGCGGTGCAAGGTGCCACACACTCCTCCTGCGGGTAAGCTCCTCCCTCTCCCTGCACCCAAGCAGCCGTGGACGCACATCGCTCTGGACTTCGTCACGGACCTCCCCCCGTCCGAGGAGAACACGGTCATCATGGTGGTGATAGACCGGTTCTCGAAGATGGTTCGCTTCCTCCCCTTGCGGGGCCTGCCCACCGCGTGGGAGACTGCGGATCTTCTGTTTCGACATGTATTCCGGCAGTTCGGTCTGCCTGAGGATATCGTGTCGGACAGGGGTCCGCAGTTCACCTCGCGTGTGTGGCGGGAGTTCCTGTCCAAGCTCAACATCACGGTGAGCCTAACCTCTGGTTACCATCCGCAGGCTAATGGACAGGCGGAACGCGCGAACCAGGAGGTGGGAAAGTTCCTGCGCACTTACTGCAGCGAGCACGTGGACACATGGTGCGCCCTTCAGCCCTGGGCCGAGTACGCACAGAACTCCCTTACTCATTCCAGCACGGGGATGACACCGTTCGAGTGCGTGCTCGGTCGCCAGCCGCCGCTCTATCCTTGGAACGCCGCGTCCTCAGACCAGCCCATCATCGAGGAGTGGTGTAAGAGGAGCGAGCGGGTGTGGGAGGACACCCATCAGCAGCTGAAGGAGGCGATCCGGCGATTCAAGAGGAAAGCCGACCATCGGAGGGGAGAGGCCCCATCTTATTAGGTAGGGGATAAGGTGTGGGTCTCCACCGAAGATGGACGCCTGGGCAGGAGAGGTAAACTGGGGGAGAGATATGCCGGCCCGTACGTCATCTTGAGGTGGCTTAACCCAGTTACTTATCGCATCAGTCTGCCCGAAGACAGACGTGTGTCGCGTGCGTTTCATGTGTCCGCTCTCAAGCCATACAGAGAGGGTGCATTGGAGGAGGCCTCGACGTCACAGCCGCCCTCGCCCCTGCAGTTATCGGACGGACCCGCGTACCTCGTGGAGAGGTTACTGGACTCGAGGCGCAGAAAAGGTGGCTTACAGTACCTGGTGGACTGGGTCGGATACGAACCGGAGGAGCGCTCCTGGATACCGGCCTCTCAAGTGGTAGGCCCCTCCCTTATCGCCGACTTCCACAGGGAACATCCAGACCGGCCAGCTCCGCGGCAACGGGGAAGACCGCGTGGGAGTCGACGGGAGGGGTCCTTGGGTGAGGGCTCTGTCACGGTGAGGGGGCCAGGTCGCCACCAGAGGGTGCGCATCCCGGCCAGCAGCCGATCCCAGCACACACTCCCGCGCATGCAACCACTCCCACAGTCACAATCACCATCATACTGAGCACCTGTTTCTTGTTTACTTTGTTCTTCTTAAGCCCGCAGGTCGTCTGGTCCAGTGCTGCACATTGCCGCTACATGAGCGTCTCTGGTCACAGCGAGTCCGTCACTGCGTTCCCTACCTGTGTACGCTACGAGGTTTACCTTACATCACTTGCAGTGCGTGCGTTAAGAGCTTTACTAGTGTGTGCTACGAGCTTTACCTTGCATCACTTGCAGTGTGTGCGCTAAGAGCTTTACTAGTGTGCGCTACGAGCTTTACCTTGCATCACTTGCAGTGTGTGCGCTAAGAGCTTTACAGGTTTGATTGCCATGGATAATAAACATCCTTCTGTTCAACCCCCGTCTCCGGCTGCCTCTGTCCCGACGCCCCTGGCGTCACACTTATCATACCATGCCAAAGTCAGCACTGAAACTTGCTACAATTAACATGTGTTCTTTACAAATAAATGTCAGAAATGAAAGTGCAAGTGTTGCACATTTTACTTCTTTGGAAGGAAGTGTTGGTGTTTGTTGTGTTTACTTTAGAGTGTTTAAAATAAAACTTTTAAAACATGCACTTAAATCTTGTTTTTAATCTTAGTTTTTGTAGGATTTGTTAATTGATGTCCTATTTTCTGGGAATACAAAATAGAAAAGTGCAAAATTCTTTAATTTCTACAAAATGTTTACTTTTTAAAATTCTAAATACAATGTGAACATTATTATTTTTGCAATAAAGTTTTCTTGAAATTAATAAAATATTTTTCAGTTTTTTGTTATATCATCAAGTTATATATATATATTATATTGATATATATTATATCAATATATATTATATCGTTATCATGATACTGAAATATCATGATATTATTTTAGGGCCATATCGTCTACCCCTAGTCGTCACCATAGATCTTTACTGGTATTTTCTTGATGGACTTGATGCTCTGGTTCCAAGACTGCTGGAGGTGTCTGGAAAGAAGCAAGCACTCAAAGGCATTTTAGAGTGCCTTGAAAATGATGTAAGTGTTCAATCTGATGAGAGTAAAATACAACAATTTTGTCAACACTTTCAATATTACAGTATACTTTTTTTTGTATAACACAAATGAGAGAAGAGGAACTGCAGCTTGGTTTGGTCTGTCTTACTACTTATCTGAAGATCCTGTTGTCAGGATGTGTGATGTAAGACTAACTTTTACTGCAAAACAGAACTGCAGTTGCATGCACACATTTATCAGTTTATGTATCTATATCAGTGTATGAGTAATGAATGAGGAACTAAAATTGCTGTATCAACAGTATTACTAGATAGTCGTTGGTATATCACGGATACATTATTAGTTCTATATTGGCAATCCATTGCTTAGGTCAGTGCTTCTCGTTCTCAGTTCTGGGGTTACCATTAGAAGTAAATAAAAAAAAAATGAAAACTGGATTATGGTAAAAATTTGAATATACTTTATAGTGTGTAAATGTTGCACTTATGGATAAAATGGTGACAGTCCTTTTATTTCTGATTTTGAAGACTCACGCTGAGACACTGGATGTGACTATGAGGGGAATACCGGTTGGTCTGCTGATAGGGTATGAAGGTGTTCTACAGGAGGCCTTTCCTCAGGAGATCTTCAGTGTGGCAGCTGTGGCTGAGGACATTATTGTACTACACAACCTCAAAGATGTGCCATGCAGCTTTGCCATACTTATGGGCATCATCTATTGTGTGAATCTCCAGTATCCACAAGCTGTGAAGTATATTCCTTTGAGTTTCTGCAGTGAGTGGTGATGAAGATCAAACCTGACCAAGCCTCTGCAAGAATACACGGATTAAGAAACAAACTCTTGAGGTACAAACTGTAAAACCTACAAGGTGACTGAAGTTTAGGTCTGTCTTGAAAGAAAACTAATGATGCTCACACTTGCATAAATAAGGACTGAAAAATGAAACACATTTGCTAAATGTTTCTTTAAAAAAATGTTTATCTGTCTAGTTTCCTAGTTCATGGCATGCTGATGTTTCTGCCCTAAGCAAGCCATGTCTACTTGAACTCACATGTCCTCTGATGTAGGGAGTAGGTCCTCAAGATTCAAATGTACCCTTCAGGATTTCGTTTTTTGAATTTGGACATACTCACTAGAACATTTAACAATTTAACAATTACAGTTTAACAGTTAAGGTTTTTTTTTTGTCCTGGTATGACCAGTTTGGGAGTTTGAAGGTTTTTGTGCAACATCCTCACAATGGAATATTTTCTCTGACACACACCCAAGGCAACTACACAAGTTTAAAGTTTGAAGCTGTTGTATTCCATTTTTGGAAATATGGAAAGTAAATTTGGAGTATTACTGCTTTACAATCCTGTGACTGCTTTTCATATTTATTTTTTCATTAAAAATAAAAGTGAGATATTGCTGCAGAAGTGTTTGTTATACATGTAATTCATAAGTTAAAACACTAAATGTTTTTACATTATTTCAACTTGAAAAATATTGTCAGGAATTTCTTGAAATTAAATATGTAAGTCAATAATTGGGAAAAGTTAACAAACCTCAAGTAAATAAATCATCAGTATTATAAACTTTCATTACTAAGTTGAAATAAGACATGCTGTAAAGTAAAAACAATTTGAAGAGAGGATTTCGAAGCCAATCTGAACTCAAATTCACAAGTTAAAATAAGTATTAATTTCAATTTGATTTAACTTGGAACTTTAAGGCCGCTTTTGAACTATGGTAATATTTTTTACAGTGTGGGAGGGAAAGGGAGAGACTGAATGTCTGAGGAAGAGGTGTAAAGATTTAGGAGATTTAAACACAAGAACGAGAAAAAATGATAACAAAATAATCATATTTTAATTAGTAAATTAAAATTAGTAAAGTTAAAATATCTTATGTCACATCTCTGTCTCACATACACACACGCACACACACACACACACACACACACACGCACACACACACACACACACACGCACACACACTCATTGATCTTTTTAACACAGGCAGGAACAAGTACAACGGGAATTATATGCATGCACAGAAGTACACAATTATATTGTTGGCAGAATCTAGTTTTCAGGATGAACTGTCCACTAGATAAACTCCACCAGATAAATTGTTCACTAGACCTGAAAATCTGACTACCAGCAGAATCTTACAGACAATAAACCTCACCAAAAAATATCAAAAAGAAAAAAGGTTATAAAAAAATAAGTTACTCACCATATGTCTTCAATTCAAAGCCTTACCCAGCTCAGTCTGACTTGGTTTCTCTCTCTCTCTCTCTCTCTCTCTCTCTCTCTCTCTCCCTCTCTCTCTCCCTCCCTCTCTCTAAGTCTCTCTGTCTTCTACTCTATCCTTTTTTGGCAGGACAGGGTAGTCTTCCTCTTCTTCAGGATATGCCAGCGTGTTCAATTACACCACTGATTCCTCATATCCCACAGATAACCACACTCCCACCCCTTGGAATTCTATAGCCCTCCAGTTACCACCCAAACATTCTATTACCCCCCTGCCCCCCTGCATCCCAATTAGAGCTCCAGTTCCTTACCCTGCAGACACCCGTCCTTACCAAATTAACACTGTAGTGCATCCTAGTTAGCCTCATGACATTCTACTGCCCTTTCCTTACCCCCAGCTGCTGCCTCTGAACCCTCTCCGGGCCCATTTACCCTGTCAACATTTTACAGCACCCCAGTAGCCCCAAGTTATTCTATTACTAAACCTGGAACTCTCAACCTGTTTCATCTAATGCCATACTTGGGCTAGACTTGGTAAGCAGCTGACTGACCTGTGCCCCCTGCTGGACACAAGGCATCAGAACAGCAGCAAGGACAAAACCCAGAGTGCCCTAGAACGAGCAGTGTGATGTCATAACACACACTTCAAGATCAGTTACTAACCAAGACAAATACAACATCTTCAAAAAGCCGGATTGGGTTTAATGAAGGTGCTTTTCAAAGAATTGAGTCTTCAGTTGGTATTTGAAGTGATGTACAGTCATTGGGGGATCAGTCCACCCGCTGGGCACAAGACAGCGAAGAGTCTCTTTACCCATACTCCTCACCCATACTATTCATCCATACTCCTCACCCGTACTCCTCACCCGTGCACCTCACCCTCACCCGTGCTCTTCACCCATACTCCTCACCCATACTCCTCACCTATACTATTCATCTATACTCCTCACCCATACTCCTCACCCGTACTCCTCACCCGTGCTCTTCACCCATACTCCTCACCCATACTCCTCACCTATACTATTCATCTATACTCCTCACCCATACTATTCATCCATACTCCTCACCCGTACTCCTCACCCGTGCTCCTCACCCGTGCTCCTCACCCTCACCCGTGCTCTTCACCCATAGTCCTCACCCATACTCCTCACCTATACTATTCATCTATACTCCTCACCCATACTCCTCACCCGTGCTCCTCACCCATATTCATCTGCATTGAAGGGACTGTGACTACTCAGCCTGGAATTAGAACTAGAACTACATTTGAACTATAAATACAGACTTGTGCTAACGGGCCGCCCAATGGAGGATGGGTTCCCTTTTGAGTCTTGGTCCTCCCGAGGTTTCTTCCTAATCTCCACCATCATAGGGAGTTTTTCCTCACCACTGTTGCCTCTGTCGCTCATTAGGGATCTGGACCCATATGATTGTAAAGCTGCTTTGTGACGTGTTGTAAAAAGCACTATACACCTCGTTCCAAATTATTATACAAATGATATTTTCCCTGATTTTTCTTAATGGTTGAATGAGCCAGTATAATAAAAGTCATCAACTGTTATAGTATAAATTGAATTTTATTGAACAAACCTCCCAATGATATATATAAAAAAAAGCGTCAAAACGCACTGTTCCAAATTATGAACAGCAGAGTTTCAAAACATTTTATATGAATTTGCAGCATTAGGAGGTCACATTCTGTGATGTTATCAGAGACAGGGGTGACGCGACTACAAGATAATGAATATTTATTTAAAAGGGAACAACACACAGAAGACAGAGACTACACTAAATACGGAAGGGGTAACATAGTTAAACAGGAATACGAGACAACTAAATAAAGACGACGGGTACGGGAACATAAACCAAACGTACGACTAAAGGCAAAGGGGAGGACCATGAAACAACGAGGGAAGCAGTTGCTAAAGGGGGGGGGGGAGAGGGAGAACACGATGAGGGTAAACATCAACGGCTAAGCAACCTAGACTAAAGAGGAACAGAACCAGAATATAACAGAAGTGACAGGGAAACTAACAACAAAATGATAAAGGAGACAGACTACATGGACCGGAGCAGAAGGACAACGTGGTGAAAACGTACACAAACAGAAGTAACTAGAGAAAACACTAGGAACATGAATCAGGAATATCTATGAACCGAGATCATGAAAGATCAGGGCCCGTATTTATCAAACTTCTTAGAGTGGAATTTTGGACTTAAGTGCTGAAAAATTCTTAGATTTGCTCCTACTCACAGAGTTAAGTGTAAGTGCCAGTTATCAAAGCTCTCAAGTATAAGAATCACTCTTACTCTCCCGAAAAGTTAAGACTGCTCCAGAGGACTCATAAGTCGTTAAGAGTTGCCACCAGGGGGCTGAGATGGCACTGAGAAGACAGACGCGCATGCGAACCTTCATTTTAGGTACACATTTCAATTTTATAGATATAGAAATATGCACAATGCACAAATAAAAACCTTTGTAACGTAGCTTGCGCCACGGAGCGAGGAGACGGACACAATCGCTGAGAAGAGCGAGATTTATTAAAGGGAATACCATACTCGTCGTCGGATAGCCAGGCAGGGTCGATAACAGGAGGGCAGTCCGTAAAACAGGCAAAGACAGGCATCACAAGACAGGGGGCACGGGAAACAGGAGAAACACGAAAACGGTCAGGCACAGAGAACAGCGGTGGGATAAACACGATCACAAATGAATTCAAAATACCGGACCAAGGACAAGGGAGACTCAGGGGCTTTTATACACAGAACTAAACTAGGGACAGGTGATGACAATGACACAGGGGCGTGGTAACAAACGAGGGATTCATAAAACTAACGAGCAGGGCGGGACAAACGGGCAAGAACACAGACACGAGGGAACCCAGAGTGACAGCTAGGAGAGGGGGCGTAGCCGCACGTGACAACCTTGTTGTTCCACTTTTGGGATTATTTGGTTCCGGCATCGTTGGTGGATGTTTTGTGCATTCTTGTTTCTGTGTAATTTATTCTTGTTTTGCGCACCTCGGTGTTGCACGCGTTGAAGGGAGGTACTGTCACCTTCGCCTTCCGTGTCAATCATGGTTACGTTTCATTAGTTTGTTGTGGTTTGTTTTGTTAATAACCCTTGTCATTCTTGTCAGCTGTATCTTGTCTAGTCTTCGTTAGTAATGGTATTTATGTTCCTTGTTCGCTGCCTGTCTTTGTGGTTCATTACGTTGTTTTTGTCGTTCGGTATGTTCTAGGTGTTCTGTCATCCTTTGTGATTCTTGTCTTTGGTCAGTTGTCTAATTTATGTATACTTTGTTATGCCTAGCTGTCCTCACGCTGTCTGGATGTTTGCTGTTTGCAATGTGATACTGTCACGTGAGTTGTTAAGTCTTATATAAAGTTTACTCAAGTGCTTGTGCAGTCTCTAGTAATCTCTAAGCTGGACTACTGCAATTCCCTACTTGCAGGTCTTCCTCTATGGGTCATCAGACCTCTACAACTAATTCAGAATGCTGCAGCACGACTGGTCTTCAATCTACCCAAGTTCTCACATGTGACTCCTCTGCTACGCTCTCTTCACTGGCTTCCAGTAGCGGCATGCATCAGATATAAAACCTTGACGTTCATAGTCGACTAGGGGGTATAGTCGACTATAGTCAAATCAGCGACTATTGCAGGTCACCCCTAAATTGAAGGGTGCTTAGTTTTAATATGAGAATACATGTTTGATGTGTTTCCATTTTTGGCGGAGAATGTTTATAAGCAGGTCTTACACACTGACTCATATAGGTTTGCTGGCTCCCCCTTTTAATTTGAAACAAATCCAAAATGCTGCCAAGCTGTAGCAGTGGTGTTTTCTTTGAAACCAGCTCGCTTGACTCATAAATAGCACTCGTCATCATTGTGGCTTTTTCCCCTCTATGACAATTAGTGAACACCGCCACTCCATAACCAGTGAGCTCCAACTGCTGACCCCGCCCACAGATCTTTTTAATGGATGCGCAAAATGTCTTAAATGTCCCATTTTTCAAAGTTGCATCACGTCACATGGTTAATATACTGCCACAATTTTACAATACTGTCATCATACTGCCCAATCCTAGTAGGTGCTATTATTAGCTTAGCTTATTAAAACTTATTAAGCTTATTAGCTTGTTAAAACACACATATGCTCCTCTGTTCATTTCAGATGCACTTTTGAAATAATAACAATGTTGCAGTAGGCAAATTGCCCTGATTTGCACTGGTGGTGGTGATATTTAAAAGTTATTCTCTACACTACTTTATGTAAAATACTTTAAAAATATTTTTTGTGCAACACCTTTATATTTATTTCTTGTTATACGGTAATATTTATAATTCATTTGCTTTTTATTTGTGTCTTTAATACTGATACAATCAACCCGATGATTGATGATGCAGGGGGCACCACATTGGTCAGGGCCGGCTCTGCTGGATTCTACTCATACGTGCACATATTAGAGGGACCGATTTTTCTTTGTAGGAATCTGAAAACCTCATGCAATTTACTTTTGTTTAATTATTTTTGTTTTACAGTATTTTACATTGTGGTTTGCATGATCAGTTGTGGGGCAATAAATTGGTCAATTGTTCAGCTTGCTCTCGTTTGACTTACCTCTCCTTTGAACCTAGTAGATGTTAGTGCTTTCTGATACTGGCCAGACCAGCACTACATTGACATTATAGTGTTGGTTAAAAGATTTTTACAATGAATATGTGCTGCTAAGTGGAACTGAACTCAGTTTGGTGAAATGCCATCACAAAGATGTCAGGGCTGGCTCCAGGGTTGTGCCATCTTCCACCACCGGGGGAGCTCACGAACCAGCGCTCATCAGCGCAATCAGCGGTGATGACCTGCACCTGTCTTTCTCTCTACTTAAGGAAGACAGATACAGTGTGTGAGTTGTTTGTAGCCCTACGCTATGTGCTTGCAACCGGCCTGCTGTCTCAGTACCGTGTTGCGATTTCTTGGTGTCTCGTCCTCTCTCTCTCTCTCTCTCTCTCTCTCTCTCTCTCTCTCTCTCTCTGTGTTTCTGTTTGTGTTTGTGAAGTGTTTTCTTTCCTGCGCTGCTCTCATGCCCATCAAAGTTTTCCTTCGCTGTTTGTTCCTCTGTCCAGTTTTGTTGGTTGTTTTGGGGAGGTTTTTTTGTTTTAGATTCTCTCGTTATACTGTAGAGAAACAGCTACTTCCCCCGGCGTCCTGAGTTCGCTTTCTAGGTTTTGTTTATTTTTGAGGTTTCCGCATCTGTTATTTTTCTGTTTTTGCCCGGACCGTGAACAGTGTTTTTCCATTCCTCTCATTTCTTGCATTGTTTTGGTAGGTTTCAGTTCTTCATTTATTTTGTGGTTTGGCGCTTGTGTTCGCCCGTTTCTGTTATAACCCTCACAGTGTTTTTGCTACTGTACAAACCACTGTGTTACAAAATGTATTTACACTACCGTTCAAAAGTTTGGGTTCACTTAGAAATGTTCTTATTTTTGAAAGAAAAGCTGATTTTTTTTTTCAATTTAGCTAACATTAAATACATCAAAAATACACTCTATACATTATTAATGTGGTAAATGACTATTCTAGCTGTAAACATCTGGTTTTTAATGCAATATCTTCATAGATGTATAGAGACCCATTTCCAACAACCATCACTCCAGTGTTCTAATGGTACATTGTGTTTGCTAACTGTGTAAGGAGGCTATTGGATATTTTGAAAACCCTTGTGCAAGTAGGTTAGCACAGCTGAAAACAGTTTTGCTGATTAGAGAAGCTATAAAACTGACCTTCCTTTGAGCTAGTTGAGAATCTGGAGCGTTACAATTGTTGGTTCGATTAAACTCACAAAATGGCCAGAAAAAAACAATTTTCAATTGAAACTCGACAATCTATTCTTGTTCTGAGAAATGAAGTCTATTCCATGCGAGACATTGCCAAGAAACTGAAGATTTCCTACAATGGTGTGTACTACTCCCTTCAGAGGAGAGCACAGACAGGCTCTAACCAGAGTAGAAGGAGAAGTAAAAGGCCCCGCTGCACAACTGAGCAAGAAGACAATACATTAGAGTCTCCAGTTTGAGAAATCGACGCCTCACAGGTCCTCAACTGGCAGCTTCATTAAATAGTACCCGCAAAACGCCAGTGTCAACGTCTACAGTGAAGAGGCGACTCCGGGATGCTGGCCTTCTGGGCAGAGTGGCAAAGAAAAAGATTAATATGGGCAAAAGAACACAGACATTGGACAGAGGAAGATTGGAAAAAAGTGTTATGGACAGATGAATCAAAGTTTGAGGTGTTTGGATCACACAGACGAACATTTGTGAGATGCAGAACAACTGAAAAGATGCTGGAAGAGTGCCTGACACCATCTGTCAAACATGGTGGACGTAATGTGATGGTCTGGGATTGCTTTGGTGCTGGTAAAGTGGGAGATTTGAACAAGGTAAAAGGGATTTTGAATAAGGAAGGCTATCACTCCATTTTGCAACACCATGCCATACCCTGTGGACAGCGCTTGATTGGAGCCAATTTCATCCTGCAACAGGACAATGACCCAAAGCACACCTCCAAATTATGCACAAACTATTTAGAGAAGAAGCAGGCAGCTGGTGTTTTATCGGTAATGGAGTGGCCAGCGCAGTCACCAGATCTCAACCCCATTTAGCTGTTGTGGGAGCAGCTTGACCGTATGGTACGAAAAATGTGTCCATTAACCCAATCAAACTTGTGGGAGCGGCTTCTGGAAGCATGGGGTGAAATTTCTCCAGATTACCTCAGCAAATTAACAGCTAGAATGCCAAAGGTCTACAATGCCGTAATTGCTGCTACGGGAGCATTCTTTGACTAAAGCAAAGTTTAAAGTAGAAAATTATTTCAAATAAAAAAAAACATTATTTCTACCTTGTCAATGTCTGGACTATATTTCTATTCATTTTGCAACTCATTTGATAAATAAAAGTATGAGATTTCAGGGAAAACACAAAATTGTCTAGGTGACCCCAAACTTTTGAACGGTAGTGTATATGTTATATTTAAATATACCGATTTCACTGTTTCATTAGGATAAAACTGCACCTACATAACACGTCCAGCAGGGCGGCGGTGGAGTTGTGCTGTCCTAGCTGGTTGTGAGCGGTGCAGTAGTAGAGTCCACTGTGCTGGGAGCTGATGTTGGTGATGCTGTAGTTCTGGCCTGTTCCCAGCAGTGTGTCTGCAGCTGATCTCTGCTTAAACCAGGAGTATTTGAGAACAGGAGGGTTTGCATCACTGCTGCAGGTCAGAGTCACTGAACCTCCCTCCACTCTCTCTCCAGAGGGAACCACCACTGCGCTGGTGTTTCTAGGGGGATCTGAACACAAACACGGTGTTAACTTTAAAAATAAACACAACCTCTAAACCTCTAGGGGAATCTGTTTGGGAGATTAATCCAGTTTTCATGTTATTGTTGTTAATGAGGTCCTTTAGTTACAGCACACAAATAACACTAGTGGTTGATAATTATGAGTGGGTTGCGTGTGTGGGTTGTGTGGGTTGTAAACAGTGATGTCAATAACGCGTTACTCAAATCTTACCACTTTTTTCAGTAATGAGTAATATAACAAGTTACTATTTCCAGTCCAGTAAGTTACTTATCCAAGTAACTGTGCGTTACTATTTTTATTTTCCTTAGTAAAAATGTTTTTGCTTTCTTCTTTGCTCAGTTATACTTTTGCGTCTGACCGTAGCGCTCGACTCCGCACGCTGCGTGAGAGTGCGAGCACGTTCACGTCATTCTGTGCAGTGTTCTCCATAACGATATGTGGTAGTATAAAGAAACACCCCTCAAAAACAGGAGAAGGAACATTTACCTGACGAATTTTAATGTTGCTTTGTGTTTCAGGTTTGAAAAGTGCTGGAATTTTGGCTAAGGTAGCCTACTTAAAAATGCTTGAAATTGTAATTGTATTTCTGTTATAGGCTGTACGTGTGTGTTAGTCTGTTCATCTAACTGCTAACTGCTCTTAAAAGAGGAACTCAGACTAGTTTATCTCACACCAGTCAGAATCTCACACCAGTGAGTCGTGTGGTTTCAAATGTTTTCAACATGTCTATCACACATCTTGTCTTGTTACAGTCGTGCCATTTAACTTGAAGTTGCAAAACTCTTTATTAGTGATTAATTTGGACATCAGGCCAATATTTAGCATGCAAATGTGACTCTTTTATGATTAAAATTCACGGTAAATAAATAAAACCACCAGAACCCCAAACACAGACCAAAGGAACTGTCACCCAGTTACTGCACACTGACACGTTTCTCATCACTGGATTATTGGTGACATCTGTTGCTCATTCCCTCTATCTGTTTAAACCTTATTGTCACTGAGATGTGTTTCTACTGTTCACTGTGTACTGAACACTTTGTTGTCTGTTTGTTATTCTGACTTCCAGTGTTGTATAAAGTATTAGAGACCCACACTTGAGTAAAAGTACAAGTACTCTATCAAAACATTGACTTGAGTAGAAGTTGAAGTGTTCTTTAAAAACTTTACTTAAGTAGAAGTACAGAAGTATTCAGCATTTTTTGTAATTAAGTATTGCAAGTAGTTTATTCTAAAATGTATTACTCAAGTACTGAAAGTAAAAAGTACAAGTATTGTGTTTTGAATTAATTAAAGAAAGCCGTCAAAGTTTGATTATCAATTGTTTTTATATATCACTTACAAATCAAATATGTCAAAGACCACAAATACAAGTGTTCTGTATGTACAAACAAGTAGCAACTTCAAAAACTGGGCTTAACACCGTACACATAAAACAGATAACCTATGTCCCGCTACGTCGTTGGTTAGACGCAGAAGTACAAGTTCACCTTTATTTAGAAAACGAGGTGTATTTTGGACGCAAAATCCGTCCGTCGGTTTATAAGGCTGAACCTACTGCCCTGCGTTTACCCTCAATAAATGCCCTTAACCTATAAAAACACTACACTATAAAAATGGGCACATCTTTAGTCAGCATGAAAAGAGTTGACAGTGTGGAAGGTGCCAAAATATGTACATTAAAATGCCAACAAGCTTATGTAATACATTTATTCTTCTGCTGTTACCAGATTAAAAAAAATTATTTTATGAGATAAAAAGCGAATTATTTCGAATATATGTGTATTTGTATAAATATGTAAATTAAGCTGAAGGTGCTGGAAAATACTGAAAATGGACCTTCAAAGTGGCGTACAAGTGCATGAATTCCACCTTGTAACTTCGCACGCACAAAAATCGAGAGGTGCACGACCTCGCAACGCGACCGCACATGTATTGTATGTATCGGAGTAAAAGTATTAAACTGATGGAAAATATGTAGTGAAGTAAAAGTGGAAGTAGGAGAAAAAATAATACTCCAGTAAAGTACAGATACAGCATTTTAGTACTTAAGTACAGTAGTGAAGTAGTTCTACTTCGTTACTATACAACTCTGCTGACTTCTCTGAATCACTGACCATGTGTACCAAGAACACCATCACCTGAGTATGAAGAGTTCACACCTGCTCCTACCTAGAACCTACATACAGAGATCCTCCTGTTCTCACTCACACTGTACTCACATTTACTGGGATGTGGGAATATTGTTTACTGGGATGTCTTCAGTGGGAGTATTGTTTACTGGGCTGTCTTCAGTTGGATAAAATCCTTTGGACTAGAGCGGAGGTGTGTGAGTGGTGTGTGTGGGTGGAGGTGTGTGAGTGGTGGTGTGTGGATGGTGGTGGTGTGTGGGTTGTGGTGTGTGAGTGGTGGTGTGTGGGTGGTGGTGGTGTGTGGGTGGTGGTGGTGTGTGTGGGTGGTGGTGTGTGGGTGGTGTGTGTGGGTGGAGGTGTGTGAGTGGTGGTGTGTGGGTTGTGGTGTGTGAGTGGTGGTGTGTGTGGGTGGTGGTGTGTGGGTGGAGGTGTGTGAGTGGTGTGTGTGGGTGGTGGTGTGTGTGAGTGGAGGTGTGTGAGTGGTGGTGTGTGAGTGGTGGTGTATAGGTGGTGGTGTGTGGGTGAAGGTGTGTGAGTGTAGGTGTGTGGGTGGAGGTGTAGTAGTGGAGGTGTGGGGCTGAAGGTGTGTAAGTGGTGGTGTGTTAGCGTAGAGTGGAGGTGGAGGTGTCTGGGTAGAGGTGTGTGAGTGGATGTGTGTGGAAGTGTAGGTGGAGGTGTGGGGATTGTGGTGTGTGGGTGAAGGTCTGTGGGTGGAGGTGTGGGGATTGTGGTGTGAGGGTGGAGGTGTAGGAGTGGAGGTGTTTGGGTGGAGGTGCGGGGATGATGGTGTGATGAGTTTGGCTTGTTTTGCAGTCACAGGATGTTTGATGTTTTGAAGGAAAACACTGAACTCCAGAATATCACTAAGAGAAATAAAAGTTGTCAATCAGGACAATCATAAAAAATTATAAATGTCATTTAGTCGTGTCAGTATGTGACATCTGCATGTTAAATATTGGTCTGTTGTGTAAATTAAACATTAATGAAGAGTTCTACAGTGTCAGGCTAATTGGTGAGTTAAACGTCTGTGTGTTTGATTGATGTGTGATAGACATGCTGAAAATATCTGAAACCACACGACTCACTGATGGTGAGAAGCTCCACTGGGTTCCTCTTATTAGTAGCAGTTAGCTGAACAGCTCCTGCTCCTGACTCTTATAGGCTGTACAACACGTGTGTTAGTCTGTTATAGGATGTACATGTGTTAGTCTTTTATAGCTGTGGCTCATTCTTTGATATTTTACATGAAACTAAGTGAGTGAGTGTTGAGGTTGTTCAGGTATCATCTGTGTGTGTGTGTGGGGGGTCACAATGTCTCCCAGAACATCAGGAAATATTACAGTCCTGCTGTTACTGACAGGTAAGTTTTTACATTACATTTTCTACAAACACAGTAGATACCGTTATGAATGAAACGGAAAGAAAGAAAATAGAAGATATTGACATCAGAATCATATTAGGGTTCATTGGGCAAATATGCTGACACACACACACATCACATATGTTTGTTTTCTTCTATTTGTATTTATTTTGTAAATGTGCCATATTTTTTTTACACCCCAATCGAAATTTGTCCTCCGCTTTTAACCCATCTGTGCAGTTAGAACACACACACACACACACACACTCGTGATTACTAGGGGGCTGTGGATCACACGTGCCCAGAGCGGTGGGCAGCCCTAGCCCGGCGCCCGGGGAGCAGTTGGGGTTAGGTGCCTTGCTCAAGGGCACCTCAGTCATGGCCTCAGGTCTGGGAATCGAACCCACGACCCTCCGGTCACAAGACCAGTTCCCTACCACCAGGCCATGACTGCCCTTTAATAATTATTTTAATTGTTCATTTCATTTTTAGCTTATTTATAAATTGTAAATACTGAAACAAAAACAAACAAACAAAATCAAAACAAGAAGGTTTGCCGTGGGGAACGTAACACGTTTAGTCATTCTTAGTCTCTCCTCGTATTTTGTAGCCCAGCCCCATTGTTAGTGTAATCATGTGTTGCTCCTTTGTTCTTGTGTATTTAAACCCATTGTTTTGTCTAGTCTGTGCTGGTCATTGTTGCTAATGTTTGAGATGTTTGCTCGTTTGTGTTTCATGTACGATTGTGTTTTGTGTTTGTGCTTCAGTGTTATTTTACGGTTTGTGCTTGTTTGTTCTTTGTGTTCTAGTACGTCTCCACTCTATCGCTTCTTGATGCTACAGGCATTAAAATAAGATATATGTATGAGTTAATAAATAGCTCAACTTTGTGTTTGGGTCTGATGATGTATTTTGTAACCAATCAGGTTATGTATTCTTGTGTAATCTCGTGTTATCTAGACCAATCATATTACATGAGGGTGTCAGATGAAAAGAGGGAACACCAAACATATTAGGTCAGGAGATGCATATTTTAGACAGGTACACCCTGAAAATTGTATAAAGAATCTTCGTTTTTACCTGTAAATTCACAGAGAACGTGTTACACACATGAGAAGAGTCTCTTGGTTCTATACCAATTAGACACCAATTTTACTTCAGTCAAAAAATTTTCAATGTTGTCATCAAAACTGTAATTTTGTGCTGACTGAGACTGTGTGTGTTCCAGGTGTGCTGGGTGAAGACATATGGGGTGTGACTTACACTCATGAACGTGTGTGTGTTCTCAAAGGATCATCTGTTCAGATCTCCTGCTCCTACAAATATCCTACAGGACTCACAGTGACAGAGTCATTCTGGTACATTAACTGGTCTGGAACTGACACTGTGGATGTGAGACAGGAAGAGGGGTATTATGGGAGAGTGCAGTATAGACAGAACTCCCAGAACACCTGTAGTATGACACTCACTGACCTGAGAGAGAGTGACGCTCACACATATAAGTTCAGATTCTACACTGATAATTCTACGGGTAAATACACTGATGAACCTGGAGTCACTCTGACTGTCACAGGTAATTATAACATAAAACATTTTAGTTCATCATCAAAATGTTTTATGAAATAATACTAAACATTGTTAATAAAATCACTCACAGGTCTAACGGTTACAGTGTCAGACGGACGTGGTGTAAAGAACCTGATGTGTAACTCCACCTGTGCTCTGTCCAACAACCCCACCTACGTCTGGTTCAGGAACGGACGGCCTGTATCCAACCACAACACACGTGACCTGCGTGTGTATGACAGTAGTGATGGTGCAGGCAGCTACTCCTGTGCTGTAAGAGGACACGAGGAACTCCGTTCTCTTGCTGTCTGTGAGACGCCCACTTTAAACTGATTCTGGTTCTTTATAGTAAACATGTTCACAGACACTTTGCTGGGTGGTGCTGATGTCTGAGTTGTGGTTTAATATTCTTGGTGTTTCTGGTTTTGTTTCATTTACTTTCTCTGTTTCAGGTGTTTCTAAAGATTCAGATCAGAACTGCTGGAGTGTGACTTATTCTGTCTCAACTATCTGTGCTCTGATTGGCTCATCACTGGATTTACACAGTTACTTCACTTTCCCTAATAATAAGAATGTGACAAAGTCATTCTGGCACATTAACTGGTTTGGTGCTGACCCTGTGGATGTGAGACAGGAAGAGGGGTATTATGGGAGAGTGCAGTATAGACAGAACTCCCAGAACAACTGTAGTATGACACTCACTCACCTGAGAGAGAGTGACGCTAACACATATAAGTTCAGATTCTACACTGATGATTCTACGGGTAAATACACTGGTGTACCTGGAGTCACTCTGACTGTCACAGGTAATTATAACATAAAACATTTTAGTTCATCATCAAAATGTTTTATTAAATAATACCTAAACATTGTTAATAAAATCACTCACAGGTCTAACGGTTACAGTGTCAGACGGACGTGGTGTAAAGAATCTGATGTGTAGCTCCACCTGTCCTCTGTCCAACAACCCCACCTACATCTGGTTCAGGAACGGACAGCCTGTGTCCAACCACAACACACGTGACCTGCGTGTGTATGGCAGTAGTGTGGATGCAGGCAGCTACTCCTGTGCTGTAAGAGGACACGAGGAGCTCCGTTCTCCTGCTGTCTGTGAGACGCCCACTTTAAACTGATTCTGGTTATTTATAGTAAACATGTTCAGAGACACTTTGCTGGGTGGTGCTGATGTCTGAGTTGTGGTTTAATATTCTTGGTGTTTCTGGTTTTGTTTCATTTACTTTCTCTGTTTCAGGTGTTTCTAAAGATTCAAATCAGAGGAACTGCTGGAGTGTGACTTATTCTGTCTCAACTATCTGTGGTCTGAATGGCTCATCACTGGATTTAAACAGTTACTTCACTTTCCCAAATAATAAGAAGGTCACAAAGTCATTTTGGTTCATTAACTGGTCTGGTACTGAACCTGTGGATGTGAGACAGGAAGAGGGGTATTCTGGGAGAGTGCAGTATAGACAGAACTCCCAGAACACCAGTAGTATGACACTCACTCACCTGAGAGAGAGTGATGCTCACATATATAAGTTCAGATTCTACACTGATGATTCTACGGGTAAATACTTTGGTGAACCTGGAGTCACTCTGTCTGTCACAGGTAATTGTAACATAAAACATTTTGGTTCATCATCAAAATGTTTTATTAAATAATACCTAAACATTGTTAATAAAATCACTCACAGGTCTAACGGTTACAGTGTCAGACGGACGTGGTGTAAAGAACCTGATGTGTAGCTCCACCTGTGTTCTGACCAACAACCCCACCTACATCTGGTTCAAGAACAAACAGCGAATGTCTGACTGCACATCCGTCTCTTGCTCTGTACCTGCAGACAGATGTGCAGACAGATACAGCTGTGCTGTTGAAGGACATGAGAACATCACCTCTCCTGCAGTGTGTGAGTGCAGTTTACAACACACACAACCCACACGCAACCCACACACAAACCACACAACCAACACGCAATCCTCACACAACCCACTCATATTTATCTACCACTAGTGTTATTTGTTTGCTGTAACTAAACCACCTCATTAACAACAATAACATGTAAAACTATATTAATCTCCCTAACAGATTCCCCTAGAAACACCAGCGCAGTGGTGGTTCCCTCTGGAGAGAGAGTGGAGGGAGGTTCAGTGACTCTGACCTGCAGCAGTGATGCAAACCCTCCTGTTCTCAACTACTCCTGGTTTAAGCAGAGAGCAGCTGCAGACACACTGCTGGGAACAGGCCAGAATTACAGCATCACCAACATCAGCTCCCAGCACAGTGGACTCTACTACTGCACCGCTCACAACCAGCTAGGACACCACAACTCCACCGCCCTGCTGGACGTGTTATGTAGGTGCAGTTTGCTGTGTGAGATCCTCTTGTGTTGGGAGTGTAATATGTTCAGTGACGTGTTGAGTTTCTCTGCTCTTCAGACCCTCCCAGAGTCCCGTCTGTTACTGACCGTGTGTCTGGGGACTTGATCACCCTGCTGTGCTACAGTGACTCCAACCCCAACAGCACTTACACCTGGTACAGGAAGACAGGAAGTGATTTCATACCTATTGGAAATGGCACCAGTTTAACTTTAAATGCAAGTACAGTTGGACCTTTCTACTGTGAGGCGAAGAATCTCTTTGGATCAACCAATTCAACAGAATGGCCCTTCACATCAGGTACGGTGTGGGCTGGGCGGAGTTCCTACGCTGGTTAGAGACACTCAGTATGCAGACTGAGGTGGTCTTGATCTCTCTTCTCTGGTTCTGTAGCATTTGAGTTCACTGAGTTCTGTGACTGATCGCATGTGTGTGTAAAGTCTTACACGTGTGTGTAAAGTCTTCTCACTGTTGCAGATAACACAGCTATGATGTATACAGCTGCTGGAGTCACTGTGGGTTTGTTTCTGGTACTTGTTGCTGCCCTCCTGTGGATGAGGTGAGAAGTGCAAGACACATTTATCCCTTTGGGGTTTCTTCATAAGATTTATCATATTTATTTTGGTCCACTATGTGGGTCAGATATTTCTGCTGATGTTTCTGTGTTGTTCTTACAGAAGTCGAGCTGCAGCTCCCAGGAGCAGACGTGAGGAGAACAGTGTGAACGTGAGTTTTAGTGAGAAACTCAGGACAGACGTGAGGCTTCATAATGACCCAAATGGTTTCTTTACTGGGTCTGAGGTTCTACTGGGCTGTACAGGCAGTGACAGACTTTACAGTGACAGACTTTACAGTGGCAGACTTTACAGTGGTAGGTTTTACAGTGGTAGGATTTACAGTGGTATGTTTTACAGTGGTAGGTTTCTCTCTCATGACTCTACTCCTGTGTATGGAAACATCTCTGCACTGCCCATGACCTCTGACCCCACACACTCACAATTCTCAACTTACCAGGATGATGTTCAGTATGGCACTGTATATTTCACACGAAACCAGACACAGGAAGTGTCTCCATCGGCAACCACAAGACATATACTTGGCCCACCAGAGGAAGAGGATGTTCAATATGCTTCTGTGAACTTCAAGAGACACTCTGCTGCCACCCTGTGAGCATATCATGCCATTACACCTACTAGTATTATAAAATGTTTACTCTGTGGCTGATTCTGATAAATGGTTCATAAATTCGTTCCACAGGTCTGAAGGAGCTGATGACCCGTGTCAGATCTACAGTCAGGTCCATAAACCCAAACCCCACACATAAGCAGAGTAACACCCTCACCATGAGCTCAGAGCTCTGGTCTCTAACAGCAGAACATGCAGCAGCTCTGGATCCTGGAGAAACGCTGAGAAGTTGAATTTCAGTTTTCCAACAATCACCGTTCAGCCAGACAGGAGGAAGTCTGGTGACGTTGGACCACTTTACTACCGTAAAAGGGATTTGGTTGTTCCTCTCTGAACACAGGAGGCTGATACCAGTGTTAGTACTGGACTAGTGTTCATGCACTGAACATGCTTGAATTGTGCTTAGTTGTTAGATGTTACATATGTATCCACAATATGTTAGTTATGTCTGGACATTCTGTTAGTTTGTTTTAACCGTAATGTTAAACATTATACTGATTTAACCGTAATCAGTACACAGTATAATGACTTTCGTCTGGTGTTGTAGTAAACTCTGATCTTAGTTGGTTTGGGCTATTGTAAAGAACATTGTCATATTACTGATTGCTAAGATAATACAAGTATGAAAATATATAGTGTGCATATTGAATCTTAATTTTTAGTACTAAGTAGTAATTCAGTAGTTAGTGTTTTGTCTACATATAAAGTATAAGAAGCATTTCTATATTTTATTTTATATTTTACTTGCAGTGTGACTTGTGATTTCTATAATTTGAACTTTCAAAAATGAAAGTAACATTGTCACTTTTCAACATCACTGATTATTTCTTACAGTAATTTTGACTCTGGCTGGTTTTGCTTGAATTGTATTTTGTGGTTTGACCTGGACTGTATTTTTGACCACACTGAATTCCACTATTGGCTAGTGGTAGACGCCATGCAGAGGGTTATTGTCCCATCATGGTTCCTGATCCTCCTCGTTACCATCCTCGGGTGTGAAGTTCTCACTTCAGTGTGTTTGGATCTTGGTTGATTCATCCTGGATATTCATCCATATTCCCCCTTCACTAGTGCACAGTCTGCATGTTGGATTTGGGATGAAACCACCTGTCACTCACATCAGTGCTTTATTCTTTATTCTGATTTTGTTTCCCATGTGTTTCTCCTGCCACGCCCATGACATTTGTAACTCCGCCCCCTGATTATCATTCCCACCTGCTTCTAGTTGTTTCTCTTGTTAGTCCAGTGTATTTAAACCCTCTTCTTTATCTTGTTTGGTGCTGGTTATTGAATGTATTTGTTTTTTGGTATCTGACTGCTAGTAAGTATTGAGATCTTTTTCATTATTGTTTGTCTGTATTGTAATCTGTGTGTTATTTCCAGTTTATGTTGTAAAGTACACACTAGTGATCACTAGGGGGGTGTGGTACCCTGGCCCAGTGCCAGTGTAGCAGTTGGGGTTAAGTGCCTTGCTCAAGAGCACTTAAGTCATGTCCTTGGGAATCGAACCCACAACCCTCTGGTCATAAGACCAGTTCCCTAACCACCCGACTGCCCCATTTTGATTAATTTATCTGTTCTTGCTGTGGTTCCCGTGTTTGTCCATCTGTTTCCTTCTTTTAATTAAAACACCTTCACTTGTGATTCACTCACACTTCTGACTCGACCCCAGTGAGTTACACGCACCTTTTTAATTTCAGTGAATCGGCCAAGTGTCACGTTGAGGACCCCAAACCCCTTTTGGGCGTGTGTTTTTACGTCGTCTGCGGATCTACGTGGGTGCTGTTATGTCTTGTGCCCATTGTTGTTTTGAGTCTCTTATATGTATACATGTTTGTGTTCTACGTGCGCTGTCTGCGCTTGTGTTTTACGTAATAAACGTAACGTCCGTTCAGCAAGAACCAAGGATTTCTGTCTCATCCTTCGCCACGCTCCGGTCGTTACACTAAGCAACACAACTGAAACCATTTACCTCCACATCTAGTAGTTTTAAATTAAATACCTAACAATACCCCAGAATGTAGATTTGGAAAAATCCAATAATCAAGTGTGACCATTAAAAGATCAACAAATCCGTAATCCCTGACCCCTTGTTTCAGTTTCTGCCTCATTCACACCTGCATCTAGTTTGTCCTTTTTAGTTAATGTATTTAAACCCTGTGTTCTGTCTTCCTGGTTGTCAGATTTTGAGGTAGGAACCATTGTTGAATTACCTGTTGACCTGGGGCGGGGGCAATTAATAAAGGAGGACAGTTCTAGAGTGAAGCCAGTGTGTGCGTGTCGTCTGTTATCGTCTCTCGGTCTGTACAGGTTTAATACTATACCTAGATGACTAAACATTATGTTCCTGGAGTTTTGTGGTTCACTAGCTTTTTCAAAGTTTTTTATTTTTTTTTATTTTACCTTTATTTAACCAGGAGGTCCCTTGACATTAAAATCTCTTTTTCAAGGGAGACCTGGCCAAGACAGCCCAACATTTCCAGTTACAAAATTTAAAACAACAAAACATTCAAATAATATCAGTAGATTCAAACATAATACAACACAGGGTCATGCTTAAATGTAACAGTTGCATTTTTCTGTTATACAGTTCTTTATTAGTAGTTTGAAGTCCTTTAAAGAAACAGCATTGTCCATCTGTAAGGCTTTCTGCAGATTATTCCAAGACCTGGGAGCATAATATGAAAAGGCTGTTTTCCCCAATTCTGAGTGAACTCTAGGTACTTCAAGGAGCCATCTCTTAGATGAACGAGTGTCATAGGTGCTCCTGACTCCATCTCTTAGACGAACTAGTGTCATAGGTGCTCCTAACTCCATCTCTTAGACCAACGAGTGTCATAGGTGCTCCTGACTCCATCTCTTAGACCAACGAGTGTCATAGGAGCTCCTAACTCATGACAAAAATGTACACAGATAAAAAGGGAGTAAACCCAGTACGGCTTTATAAATAAAATTATACCAGTGCCATTTTCTTCTTAGTGTTAGGGAAGGCCAAGAAACAAGTTCATAAAGTACACAATGATGTGTTGGACTAAATGAGTTAGATATAAAATGTAGGGCACTATGATAAACCGAATCCAAACAGCGAAGTGCAGTGGAGTCAGCATGCATATATAAAATGTCCCCATAATCTAACACACTTAAAAATGTAGCTTCTACCAGTATTTTTCGAGCTGATAAATTCAGACAGGTCCTGTTCCGATAGTAAAAACCCAGTGTAATCTTTAACTTTTTCACTAGGTTTTCAATATGTACTCTAAAAGAAAGCTTTTCATCCAACCAGATACCCAGGTACTTATAGGATGACACTCTTTCTATTTCAGTGTTCTCTAAGGTATGAATACCAATGGACGATAAGTCCAAGGAACGAGATCTAGAAATGATCATATATTTAGTTTTCTTAGCATTAAGTGTCAACTTTAATCCATATAATGTAGCCTGTAGTTGTTGAAAGGCTGCCTGCAGATTATTAGTAGCTTGATTTAAAGAAGAAGCAACTGTATAAATAATTGTATCATCTGCATAGAGATGTACCTTAGCTGTGGGCATTCCCTTTCCAATAGTATTTATAAATATAGAAAATAACAAAGGGGCTAAAATTGATCCTTGTGGGACTCCTGAGTCAATCAACACAAATTTTGATTTGTGGCCATCTGAGTAGACACACTGAGTTCTATCTGTGAGATAGTTTCTAAACCATTCCAGAGATTTATCCCCTATACCAATATCTCTCAGTCTGCCTAATAGCAGCTTATGGTCAACCGAATCAAATGCCTTAGATAGATCAACAAATAGAGCTGCACAATGTTGCTTTTCATCCACTGCCCTCACAATATCATTTGTTACCAACATAGCTGCTGTGATGGTGCTATGACCAGCTCTAAAGCCAGATTGAGTTTCACTTAGAATGTTGTGTTCAGTCACAAAATGTTTCAATTGAGAATTTACTTGGGATTCCAGTATCTTAGCAAGGACACAGAGCTTTGAAATAGGACGATAATTGTTTGTCAGATGGGTCCCCACCCTTTAGTAATGGGAGAACAAATGCTGCTTTCCAAATTTTTGGAAAAGTATTTGTTTGAAGGCTCAGATTAAAAATATGAGCTATAGGTTTAGCAATAACATCAGCTGCTAGTTTAAAAAAATAAGGATCCAGATTATCTGGTCCACAAGACTTTTTATGGTCAATGGCCTTCAAAGCTTTACAGGTCTCTATATATGAAATAGGACTAAAAACAAAAGTGTCTCTGAATTATTATTAGGTAATTGTTCATAACATAAAACATTTTGATGATAAACTAAATTCTCAGGTCTGACACACTGGAACCCATGCTCCTAGTCAGTGCTACATTCCAGTTCTTTTAAATAATCGGTGGCATGGCTCTCAGAATCGAAATAAAAATGTAATCAGAAGAAAACATAAGGGTACAAAACATTGTAACAAACAAAATTTGATCCCAGTGAAATGCACAAGTGATGTAGGCGATGCTGATCAAACACATCAAGTCTTCAAAGTCTCCTTACTAAACGTCCGCTCACTCACAAACAAGTCTTTTATAATAGCTAAATTAATTGAAGATTACTGTCTGGACTTTCTTTTTCTAACAGAGACTTGGCTTGATAGCAATGGAGCAATAGTGCTAAATGAAGCTTCACCTCCCGACTTTAACTATTTTAATGTCTCCAGGGTAAATAAGAGAGGTGGTGGTGTTGCATGTTTTTACCATAAAGCATTCCGCTGTAAGCAGATCTCATTAAGGGAACATCCTACGTTTGAATATCTGGCAGTACAACTCAACAGTACTTATTCAGTTCTTTTGATTGTTATCTATCATCCTCCCAGACTACATGCAGATTTTCTTGAAGATTTTGAAGAAATGCTTTCAAGGATTTTAATTGATTTTGATTATGTTTTAATTGCTAGGGATTTTAATATTCACATGGATATATCCACAAATCCAATCACTTCAGAATTCACAAGGATGCTTAACTCTTTTGATCTCATACAGCATGTATCAGGCCCAACTCATAAGCATGGCCACATTTTAGATTTGATCATTTCTAAACGTGTAGAGGTTAATAATACTAAAATTACTGATGTTGCAATCTCTGACCATTTTGGTGTATTTTTCAATATGTCATTATCTACTAGAACACTCAGTGAAAAGCGCACAATAACCAAGCGTTATCTCAGTGCTGGCAGTGCCGTGGCCTTCACAGACATGATACAGTCCCTCCCTCCTCTTTCAGAAAATGGGAATGAGTTAGTTGAAACATTCACACACAGAGTTAGGAACTGTATTGATGTTGTGGCACCAAAGGTAACTAAAATAATCTCTAGTAAAATTAAGATGCTCTGGAGAAACACTCCATCTATTGTAAAATTTAGGCAAGATTGTAGGCAGGCTGAGAGACGTTGGCCAAAGTCAAAATTGCAAGTACATTTTGATATTTATAAAACAACATTGCAGAATTGCAACAGTGAAGTGAAATCAGCAAGGAAAAACTATTTCTCTACCGTAATCAATTCATCCAATAATAACTCAGCTGTCTTGTTCAGAAGCATAGATCAGCTAGTAAACCCCACCTCCTGTGGCTTCCCTGAGACTGTTTCAGTTGAAAAATGTGAGGAGTTTGCTATATTTTTTAGGGACAAGATTACTAATATAAGGCAGAACATAGCAACAAGCACTAATAGACCATCAACCCTTACATCAGTTACTCAGCCTAACTTTAATATTTTTAATATTTTAATATTCTTATTTCCAAGAAGTTGACATGGTAACACTACTTGATGTGATTTCATCACTAAAATCCTCTACTTGTGAACTGGACCCTTTACCTACATGCTTTTTCAAGCAGGTTCTGAGCTCATTAGCAAATGAAGTTCTAACGATTGTTAATCAGTCTCTGCAATTGGGTGAATTCCCTAAAATTCTTAAAACTGCAATGGTTAAACCACTATTAAAGAACAGAAATCTTGATCCCACAATTCTTAATAATTATCGACCTATATCTAACCTTTCCTTTCTTAGCAAAATAATTGAAAAAGTAGCGTCAATCCAGTTGAATGACTATGTCAAAGTAAATCAAATAAATGACACTTTTCAATCTGGTTTCAGAGCTCTCCACAGCACTGAAACAGCCCTAGTTAAGGTACACTAAAAAATTTCAAGTCTCACCAACTAAAAAAATCTTAGTGACCTGTTGCACCTAATTCTTTTAGTTGATCTAATTTAAGCTCTGCAAATTGCAAATTTTAAGTTCTGCTGACAACTACAGAATTCAGTCTAATTAAAGAAAACAAGTTGGGCCAACAAAATGTTATATATTAACCAAATACACCTAGTGAGTCCAACAAAATGTTTTATGTTGTTCCAGCTACAATTGTTTAGTTCAGGTAATTATTCATTAGTATCCAAGTTGCCTGAACTATACTTTTTATGCTTTATGAAGTAAATTCAATTGTAGTAATTGTGCATTTTATTTGCATGTCAAAAAGTAAACATAAAATATTACCAAACAGGCATATGAGAGCTGCTTTATAAATGTAATAAAAATTGAAACGTCATTGAGTCAGGAGGACAAGAATGAGCCATGACACCAACGTTAGCTCAATGCTAATTTATTAGCAATATGCTAACGGCAAAAACACACTGGTTCTAAGGGACACTAACACGCATACAACACACATCCAGGGAAACGGGAGAACTGACCGCGGAGCTGTATGTGGTTGGAAAAAGTATCTAAAAAAGTACTTAATTAGAAATCGATTGGGCTTCAGCAAATGCTTAATTACGACGCAGATCTAGCTAGCTAGGTAGCTAACGTTAGTCCGCATGCTAACAGTTTGCCGACGTGAGGTAAAGTTAAATTCCAAACGGACAGTTAACGCGTGACGGTTAATTAACCGTTAATTGGTAGCTTGTCCTTGCCAATCACAACAGTATTAACACTAACATTACTAAACTCATAGCAAAGTTAAACACTGAAAAACAACTTGTTGGCTTAGCTCTAGTTTTGATAACTATACGTTTGTTTGGAAAATATGTTGAAATACGACCTAGTTCAAATTCAAACTCAACAAACACCACCAAGTTAGTTGTGTTAGCTTAGTAAAGATCCACATTAACTTCACTCAGTGAACGTTTGAAGTCCTCTAGATAAATGGTGAAATGCTGGGTCTTCATTTTAGTTTTGGTGCAGAAGGCGCCAAGAAAATCTTCTCTCGAGCATGCGCATTAGTTTCACCACTACCACTATTGCTCGCCCAACACAGGCGACACTTTGGACTTGACATGTTGACTGAGAACCGTAATGCTCATTAACTGAACACAAAATATTAAGTTGAATGGTAAAAATGCAGCAGCTGATGGCACAACTCGTTTTTTGTTTTTGGAGTAACTATTTTTATGTTTCATGCTTTGCCCACATAAATTTTTATATTCACAGAACATAAGCAAACAAAGATTGTTTACAGTGTAGTAAATGACTTGAGATTGAATAAGGATGCAGGCAAACTCTCAGTCCTTTTTCTGCTAGATTTAAGCGCCGCTTTTGACACAGTTGATCATGAAATACTTCTTGATCGACTACAGAGTTGGGTAGGCCTTAGTGGCTTAGTCTTAGACTGGTTTAGATCGTATCTAACTGGGCGTGATTACTATGTAGCATTAGGTACCTCTTCCTCCACACGTCAAAAAATAACTTGTGGCGTCCCCCAAGGATCAATTCTTGGGCCGTTACTATTCAACCTATATATGCTTCCGTTACCACACATCATTAATAAACATGGTATTAGTTATCATCAATATGCAGATGACACTCAACTTTATATTTCGCTAGAACCTAAAGCCCTAAAATCAATTTGCTCACTGTTTGACTGCATAGATGATATACAGACATGGATGTCTGACAATTTTCTGCAGTTAAATAAACAGAAGACAGAGGTTCTTGTTCTTGGTAGTGATTCACAAAGGAATGATGTCCAGACTTATTTAAATCAAATGAATCTGAATGCCAGACAATGTGTTAAGAACCTGGGCGTCACCTTTGATAATGAGCTCAGCTTCAAATCACACATCATGAC
Organism: Brachyhypopomus gauderio; assembly: GCF_052324685.1. NCBI lineage: Eukaryota > Metazoa > Chordata > Actinopteri > Gymnotiformes > Hypopomidae > Brachyhypopomus > Brachyhypopomus gauderio. The sequence continues at coordinate 1,552,512 of NW_027506874.1, read as the reverse complement.
TACATGCAAGACAGCTTACTTTCATCTTCGAAACATCGCTAAGGTCCGAGATGTGCTCTCTCCTGCTGACAGTGAAAACTTGTCCATGCATTTATCACAACAAGGCTAGATTATTGTAACGCTGTTCTATCTGCTCTTCCAAAGAGCTCTATTTCGCACCTACAGCGAGTTCAGAACGCGGCTGCAAGGGTTCTGACCCGCAGGAGAAAGAGAGATCATATTACACCTGCACTCCACTCACTGCACTGGTTACCTGTCAGCTTTAGAATAGATTTTAAGGTTCTAGTCATGGTTTTTAAATGTCTTCATGGTCTTGCCCCTCTTTAACTCAGTGAAATGATGGTTAGATATGTTCCAGTCAGGTCTCTCAGGTCTTCAAATAGTAATCTACTGGTGATTCCTAAAAGCCGATTAAAGATTGGTGAGGGCAGGCCCGTTGACAGTCTAGCTGGGGCCCGGGACAAGAAAGATTCATGTGCCCCCCCAGCGCCAGCGGCGCAAGGGTTCGCGCGAAAATGACGTAATCGCAGTGGCTCCGCCCATGCGCGAGGGCCTTGCGCGCTGTCGGTTCGCGAGGTCGTGCCTCTTGTAACTTCGCGCGCGCCGCGCTTCAGCGCAATGAACAAAGTCATGTTTGTAGGGTTCATATACCTTTATAAGGTGGAGTTAAAGCACGTGTACGTCACTTTAAAGGTCCATTTCAATATTTCCCAGCACGTTAAACTTAATTAAGTTAAATATTTATACATATACTCGAAATGATTCGAAATAATTCGCTTTTTATCACATTATTTAATGGTTGTTTATTTTCAAAACGCCCAAACTTAACGTCTTCACGAGAACTGTTCAGTCAGACAGCTATTTGTTGTGAAACGAAGTAGTTACAATTTCAAGCATTTTCAAGTACTTTACCCTAAATTCCAGCATTTTTCAAACCTGGCACACAATGCAACTTTAAAATTCGTCAGGTAAATGTTTTTCCTTTCTTTTCTGCGCTCCAGATTTCTGTATTTACTTTAACTATCCACCACTGTATTTCCCGCTGTTGTGCGGATACCGGCCGGCTACAGTCGGTGCTGGATCAAACCATTTTCCAGTGGGAGGCGGGGGTGTATGCACTTAATGGAAAATATGCAGATAGGTAAAAAAAAAACATATATATTTGAGCCATTGAGCTTATTATGAGTACATAATTATTGAAAGATTTCAAGATTATTTAAAAATTATAGACTTTAAATAAAAAATAAATTGTTGGGCTCTTTGATGGGCCCCCCTGGCCCTAGGGCCCGGGACAACAGACCCGGTTGTCCCCCCCTGTCGACGGGGCTGGGTGAGGGTGCTTTTAGCCACTATGGCCCAAAGCTCTGGAATTCTCTTCCTGAAGAGCTCAGAGGCATTTCATCCCTGCATAGTTTTAAGAGCAGTCTCAAAACATTCCTGTTTAGATCCGCTTTTAGTTAAGAAACTCTATCTTAATAGTTTTATTACTACAACCCATCTCGCCCTTTGCGCTCCCAAAATGCTGGATTTCTCGTAGTTCCAAAAATTAGTAAAACTACAGCCGGAGGCAGAGCTTTCTCTTTTAAAGCCCCTCAATTATGGAATAGCCTTCCAGCTCCAATCCGAGACTCTGACACAGTTCCAATCTTTAAATCTAGACTCAAGACTCACCTGTTTAGTCAAGCCTTCAGCTAAAATTCCCCTTGTAAGGTGTAGGGGCTTGGGGGCCCCCAGACGTTGAGATTTCTGGTGATCTGAGATGTTGATGCTGTCATCAAGCTGTGTCTTGGCATCACTCTATTTGTGACTATGACTTGACTGGAAAGCAATGTCTCAGTGAGCCCTCATGCCTGTGGTCACCTCTGAACCCCTCCCTTTAGTTATGCTGCTATAGATTAGTCTGCCGGAGCCACATGCTGATCACTGGCACGTGAGCTACGTACATTTAAATCAACGGTGGTTTAAATTCATGTCCACTCAGTCTGTATTATCTATCTTCTTGCATGGCTCTACCCAAGCCGATTGGATACAGGCACCTGCAGGCACCTGGGGGATGGTCTGGCTGCTGGTGGATGTGCTGATACCGGGGTTCACCTGGGGAGTAACACTGCAGTCGGAGCCTACAATACCAGCATCACTGCTCCGACATGGAATGAAAGCCTGGCATTCATCAACAGACATTTACAGTGACAATATCAAAACCCAGAACTTTCAATTCTACCTTTTACCTAGTCTGATTGTGTGAATTATGTGTGACTTGTGTATTTGTGTGTTAACGGGCCGCCCAATGGAGGATGGGTTCCCTTTTGAGTCTTGGTTCTCCCGAGGTTTCTTCCTATTCCCCACCATCATAGGGAGTTTTTCCTCGCCACTGTCGCCTTTGGCTTGCTCATTAGGGTTCTGGACCCATAGTATTGTTAACCTTGTAAACCCTGTAAAGCTGCTTTGCGACAACTTGAGTTGTTAAAAGCGCTATACAAATAAACTTTGATTGATTGATTGATTGAATAGTTTTATCTTATTTACTTTACTTTTTATTATCTTATTTACTTTACTTTTTATGTTATTTTAATGTTTTTATCTTTAATTTTTTAAATATTTTCTTTTTTCTTATCTCCTTTTAATGTTTCTTTTTATTTATACTGTAAAGCACTTTGAGTTACATGTATGTATGAAAGGTGCTATACAAGTAAAGATTATTATTATTATTATTATTACACACATACACACACACACACACACACACCGTATTTTCTAAAAGCCGCATATATCTACTGAACTGAATACATTTAACTGAACTGATCAGTTTCTTAATGGTGCCTGTAACATTTCACGTGCGACAGATTTGGCTTGTGTTGTGGCGAATTACGACTCCCCTCGTTCATCCGCGCATAAAGACGCTACAGATTATATTGTCGATTTATGTTTCTATGCATAAATAAGAGCTAGACTTTAATTATCCATCACAGCAAACTGCATTATCTTTGTCCAAAGACACACTGGCTCAAGGGTGTTAATTATTTTAAATAAAATACACACTGGCTACAGGGTTGCCAACTCTCACGCATTGAGCTTGAGACACACGCATTTGACCGTTTTCACACGCTCTCACGCCACACTTACGATATCTCACGCCGAAAAAAAATATCCAGTTTATTTACCTCAGATCCACATATATGATTCAATACGTTACTAGTTCGCTAGCTCTGGGGCCATCCACCGGCGATATAACACTGAATCTGTGTCCATTTTACGTTGCCCCCCCCCGGCTCAACAACTTTCGTTCGCCACCCCCATCCCCCCCCCCCCCCCCCCCCCCGCCGCTCAACAACTTTCGTTCGCCACAACTATACACTCGCCACTGGCTCCAGGTTAAAATCTCACTCCAAGCGAACGTCAAAAGTTGGCAACCCTGGGCTATACGAAGTTCACCTCTGACCACGACTTTGCAGTATTACAGCAGCATTATGTCTAAATATCTAGTTAGGACAAAACTGGAGTGCTCAATGAACTAAGTTATTTTTATTTTAACTTTATTTTACCAGGAGTTATAATCACTGTAACTCCCGAATATAATCTGTAGCGTCTTTATGCGTGTGCAAACGATCAAGCCCATTCTTACCCGGGCCAGGTTGACAGGAAAATCAAAAGTGTTTCCAGATGGTTTTCAAAGACCGCGGAGCCGTTTGGACTTCATACTTTAGCGGGGCAACAACAAATACCGTACACTACACAACCCGCTGTAGCTTTACTAGCATGCCTGCACATATCAAAGCCGTTTCCTTGTTTTGCCTAGCACTACGGTGGCTGAGAAGGCACACATGCACCCGGAAAAAAATCGATTAAAAAAAATGAGAATCGATTCTGAATTGTTCAACGTTAGAAGCAAGATTCGAGCTCGAATCGATTTTTTCCTGCACCCCTACTAATATCCTGACCTAATACCACAGCCTAACTATCACATAGTCTATAACAGTGTGGTAGACTGAATGACTATTTAGAATAATTATAATAATTTCCTCTAGAGGGAGCTACTTTCTCAGTCTAGCGATATGCTTATTGGAGATGCAGACAGAACAAGAGAGTTTTAGCGCGGTCGAACATATGTCAACAGTTGTGAAGTATTGGCGAATAAAAGACTTGAAGACCAGAAAAACCATCTCCAGTGTGATTGTTGCTACACGCCACCGTAGGATATTACACAATTGGCGACGAGGATTTAAAGGATTTGAAGTTTACAGACGAGTCACGGAGAAGCGAGCTCCGGTAAATCCAGCAGTTCCGATTCTCACGAGGTGAGCGTAGTTTTTCCCGCAGCCGTTTTCACCAATGCCGCGGCAGGCTAACTGAAAGATGGCAGCTGTAATTAGCTCGGTAGCCCCTTTTGATAATGCAACTCGGTCGTGGGAGGAGTATAGTGAAATGTTGGACTTTTTCTTCGAAGCTAATGATATTGATGAGCCAGAAAAACGGAAGGCTGTACTTTTAAGTGGAGTTGGTGCTACTACTTATAGCTTGCTGAGGAATTTAGTCAGTCCGGCATTGCCAAAAGAAAAGACGTATGACCAGTTGAGGAAACTAGCACTGCATTGTGACTACAAAGACGCATTGCCCGAAATGTTAAGGGACAGATTGGTGTGTGGAGTGAATGATGACCGGATGCAACGGCGACTTTTATCTGAAACGAAGCTAACGTTTGAAAAGGCTTTGGAAGTATGCCAAGCTATCGAATCAGCGTCGAAGGATGTGAAAGAGATGCAAGGGAAGCTAGCCGAGGACACGACACTGCATGCACGCGTACCAAGAACTCAAGTAGGTGTCCACAAAGTATCTGCTGACAAAACTCAGCGCAAGTTCCCCAGTTGTTATCGCTGCAAAGGCCAGCACATGGCCGCTGACTGCAAGTTTGCTACTGAGCTGTGTCATAACTGTGGCAAGCGAGGGCACATTAAGAAAGCTTGTAGATCGAAGGCGGGAAATTCACATGTGCAGAAGGCAAGGTTCAAAGGGCAGAACGGTGAAAGCAGAGGCCCAGGAAAGGAACAGCGAGCGAATCAACTTAGAGGGGAGGGAGGAAGTGATACAGAGGACATGAGTTTTCATACAATTTATAGCATGTCAGAAGAACTGACCAAGGTAGCGCCCATCACACGCATCTTGGATGTCAATGGAATGAAAGTAACATTCGAAGTTGATACTGGTTGTGGAGTAACCATATTAAGCAAACAGCAATACACACAACTGTGGAAGAAAACAAACACCGCAGAATAAAAACCCTGCTCACTAAAATTAAAAACCTACACAGGAGAGAAGTTAGGAGTGTTGGGAATGGCACAAGTGAAGGTGCAGCATGAAAATAAAGAAAAGAACTTGCCTGTAGTAGTAGTTGAAGGTGGAGGACCAAACCTTCTAGGGCGAAGTTGGCTAAAAGAGCTGGCCATGATGGATCAGTTAGTGAACAAGGTGAAATCGCAGCCCAAGTTGCAGTTGGAGGGGATCCCCGAAAGACACGCTGAGGTGTTCAAAGAAGGGTTAGGACAGCTCAAGGGTGTCACGGTGAAGATTAATGTGGACCGGGAGGCCCAACCACGATTCTGTAAACCCCGACCGGTACCCTATGCGGTCAAGCCACTGGTTGAAAGCGAGCTACAGAGGCTCCTGAGTGACAAGATAATCGAGCCAGTGCAGGTTGCAGAGTGGGCGGCGCCCATAGTTCCAGTGCGAAAACCGGATGGCTCCATTAGAATATGTGGAGATTACAAACTCACTGTCAGTAGAGCATCGCGGGTTGATCAGTATCCAATTCCCAAAGTGGAGGACCTTTTCGCACAGCTAAACGGGGGGCAACATTTCATGAAATTAGACTTGAGTCATGCATAACAACAGGTAGTCTTAGAAGAAGAATCCAGGAAGTATGTAACCATCAATACACACAAAGGCTTGTTTACCAATTGGAGTAGCTTCCAGTCCTGCTATATTCCAGAGAACAATGGAGGGCATCTTGGGTGGAAATCCGGATGTTGCCATTTATTTGGATGACATACTTTGTACAGGACCGAATGAACAGGTACACCTGAAAACACTGGAGGAAGTACTTCAACGGTTGGAGAAAAGTGGCCTGAGGTTGAAAATAAGCAAGTGTGAGTTCATGGGAAAAGAGGTGAAGTTCCTAGGCCACAAGATCAATGCCAGTGGTCTACACCCTCTGACAGAGAAAGTGGAAGCCATAGCAGAAGCACCTGAACCTCAAAATGTTAGCGAGTTAAAAGCTTACTTGGGCTTGTTGAACTACTACCATAGGTTCCTTCCAAAGCTCTCCACACTGCTAGCACCACTGCATACCCTGCTAAAGAAAAAAGAGAAATGGTCATGGGGGGTCAAGCAGCAGAAAGCATTTGAAGAGTCCAAAGTGCTACTTCAGTCCTGTAGTGTGTTGGTACACTACGACTCAAACAAACCACTCATCTTAGCGTGTGACGCATCACCCTATGGTGTGGGAGCCGTGCTCTCCCATCGTATAGCGGATGGCTCAGAGAGACCTATAGGATTAGTCTCAAGGACTCTCGGTGCGGCTGAGAAGAACTACTCCCAGTTGGACAAGGAAGGCCTTGCAGTAGTTTTCGGAGTAAAAAAGTTCCATAAATACCTGTATGGGCGACAGTTCACAATAGTGACTGATCACAAGCCACTGTTCACTGTTCAGTGAAATGAGAGCCATACCTCAGATGACATCTCCTAGAATTCAGAGATGGGCAGACACGTTAGCAGCTTATGAGTACACCATCATCTACAAAGCTGGCCGGGACCATACGAATGCAGACGCGTTGAGTAGGCTACCCTTGGATGGGGAAAGAGAGAGCACGCCTGAGGGGGAGGAGAGAGTGCTGCTGTTTGAGAATGTTGGCGTGTCACTGGTGAACGCACAGCAAATTAAGAAATGGACGGACAAGAGTGCGTGAATACATCTTGCGAGGCTGGCCAAAGGTGAACAGTCCTGAGTTCATTCCATACGCCCGACGCCAGGATGAGCTCAGTACCCATGAAGGTTGTATTCTGTGGGGAGGACGTGTTGTTGTTCCACCACCGGGACGCAATGCCTTACTGAAACAACTACACCAGGCACACCCCGGCATCACCCGAATGAAAGGGTTGGCGAGAAGTTACATGTGGTGGCCAAACATCGATGCAGAGGTGGAGGCGCTTGTGAAGGCGTGTGCGACATGCCAGGAAAATAGGAACAGTCCTCCAGTGGCCCCATTACATCCCTGGGAAGTTCCTGATAAACCATATCGATTATGCTGGTCCATGGATGGGAAGAATGTTCCTGATCATAGTGGATGCGTACTCAAAGTGGATCGATGCATATTCTGTGAGTAGCCCTACATCTGTAGTTACCATTGAATGTCTTAGAAAGAGTTTCAGTCAACATGGCATACCTGAAATCATAGTGTCAGATAACGGTACCTGTTTTACAAGTGAACAGTTCCAGGAGTTTGCTGGAAATAATGGCATACGTCATACGATGACTGCGCCATACCATCCTGCTTCTAATGGCTTAGCCGAGAGGGCTGTGCAGACGTTCAAGTCACTCATGAAGAAGATGGCAGGAGACTCCATTGAAACTAAAATGTCCCGAGCCCTGTTCAGCTATCGCATAACACCCCAATCTACAACTGGCAAGTCACCAGCTGAGTTGTTGTGTGGTAGGAAGTTGAGGTCAACTCTTGACTTAATACATCCAGACTTTACAAACAGAGTACACGACAAACAGAATAAACAAAAATGTTATCATGACATGCATGCGCGAGTGAGGACACTTGGAGAGGGAGACTTAGTCTACACACGCAACTTTGGCTCAGGACCAACCAGGGTACCAGGAGTGGTAACAGAGAAGACAGGCCCTGTGTCATTCCAAGTAACCTTAGGTAATGGACAAGTTGTGAGACGACACATCGACCAAGTACGTGGTAGAAGCTCCACCCCACCGGCGATGACACCAGAGGTGTTGCCTGACTCCTCGCCTAAGGATGACGTAGTTGAACCACCATTCCAGGTAGTTCCTGTGATAGCCGTCTCCACAGATTCTACGGACAGCGCCGCAACAGAAGCAACTGGGGAGCAGCCTGAGTCTTCACCCACAGTTGACTCACCAGCTGTGAGAAGATCTCAGCGAACCAGAAAAGCTCCAGATTACTTGAAGGATTATACTTAGTAGTGAGTTCCCCAGCCACAGGACAAGAATGCGTCCTGGAACCTCACTGGGATGCGGTAGTCAACCCAAATCCCTAGTTAGAAATGTTAGGTGTGTTATACATATAGATGTGAAAAAAAATGTATGGCACATAAGTTGGCAGAAGTTATATTAAAAAAAAATTAAAATAAACTGTCATATTAAGGGGTTAATGGGGAGTTTCAGGATGTCTAGTGTAAATGGTGTTAAAAGAGTAATTTAAGGTTGTTAAATCTAGAGGGGAGGGATGTGGTAGACTGAATGACTATTTAGAATAATTATAATAATTGCCTCTAGAGGGAGCTACTTTCTCAGTCTAGCGATACGCTTATTGGAGATGCAGACAGAACAAGAGAGTTTTAGCGCGGTCGAACATATGTCAACAGTTGTGAAGTATTGGCGAATAAAAGGCTTGAAGACCAGAAAAACCATCTCCAGTGTGATTGTTGCTACACGCCACCGTAGGATATTACAAACAGATTAACACACATGTATATCCTATAAGAGTCAAACAGGAGCTGTTCAGCTAACTGGTACTAACAGAGGAACCCAGTGGAGTTTCTCACACCATCAGTGAGTTGTGTGGTTTCAGATATTTTCAGCATGTCCATCACACACCAAATAGCCTGCAGAACTGTCCATTAATGTTTCATTTACACAACAGGACAATATTTATATATATTTATATATAGTATATATAGTTGTTGTCATGGTGAGTTGTTGTCATGGTGACCGGTGTCGGCCAGAGGAAGATGGGTTCCCCCCCTGAGTCTTGGTTCCTCTCAAGGTTTCTTCCTCATGCTCTTAGGGAGTTTTTCCTTGCCACTGTCGTCCTTGGCTTGCTCACTGGGGGCTAGGACTCGGCACTTGTATAGCTGCTTTGTGACAACAACTGTTGTAAAAAGCGCTATATAAATAAAATTTGATTTATTGATTGATTGATATTTAACATGCAGATGTCACAGCGATAAGAATCTCACACCAGCGTGTTAGTCTGTTATAGGCCGTACGTTTGTGTTAGTCTGTTATAGACTGTGCGTGTGTGTTAGTCTGTTATAGATTGTACGTGTGTGTTAGTCTGTTATAGGCCGTACGTTTGTGTCAGTCTGTTATAGGCCGTACGTTTGTGTCAGTCTGTTATAGACTGTACGTGTGTTAGTCTGTTTATCTAACTGCTAACTGCTCAGACTAGTTTATCTAGTTTGAGTCGTGTGGTTTCAAATGTTTTCAACATGTCTATCACACTTCTTGTCTTGTTACAGTTATGCCATTTAACTTGAAGTTGCAAAACTCTTTATTAGTGATTAATTTGGACATCAGGCCAATATTAACATGCAAATGTGACTCTTTTATGATTTAAATTCACGGTAAATAAATAGAACCCCCAGAACCCTAAACACAGACCAAAGGAACTGTCACCCAGTTACTGCACACTGACACGTTTCTCATCAACGGATTATTGGTGACATCTGTTGCTCATTTCCTCTATCTGTTTAAACCTGCCTTATTGTCACTGAGATGTGTTTCTACTGTTCACTGTGTACTGAACACTTTGTTGTTTGTTATTCTGACTTTTCTGAATCACTGACCATGTGTACCAAGAACACTATCACCTGAGTATGAAGAGTTCACACCTGCTGCTACCTAGAACCTACATACAGAGATCCTCCTGTTCTCACTCACACTGTACTCACATTTACTGGGATGTCTTCAGTGGGAATATTGTTTATTGGGCTTTCTTCAGTGGGAGTATTGTTTACTGGGCTTTCCTCAGTTGGATTACATCATTTGGACTAGAGTGGAGGTGTGTGGGTGGAGGTGTGAGCAGAGGAGTGTGAATGGAGGTGTGTGAGTGGAGGTGTGTGGGTGGTGGTGTGAGCAGAGGAGTGTGAATGGAGGTGTGTGAGTGCTGTTGTGGGGATGATGGTGTGTGAGTGGAGGTGTGTAGGTGGAGGTGTGTGAGTGGGTGGTGGTGTGTGGGTGGTGGTCTGTGGGTGGAGGTGTGTGAGTGATGGTGTGATGAGTTGGGCTTGTTTTGCAATCACAGGATGTTTGAAACTTGCAGTCATTGAGACAACAATGAACTCCAGAAAATTAGTGAGAGAAATAAAACTTGTCCAGCAGGACAATCATAAAAAAATCTAGAGGTGTCAATTCCAGGTTCAGAGATTAAAAGTCCTCACCAGGATTTTGCTCAGGCTTCCTGGATTGTGTTGATTCCAATAATTTTACCTGGATTGCTAATTAGAAAATCTAGCAAGCTTGAGCAAAATCCTGGTGAGGACTTTTAATCTATAAACCTGGAATTGACACCTCTAAAAAAATCATAAATGTCATTTAGTCGTGTCAGTATGTGATATCTGCATGTTAAATATTGGTCTGTTGTGTAAATTAAACATTATTGAAGAGTTCTACAGTGTCAGGCTAATTAGTGAGTTAAACGTCTGTGTGTTTGACTGATATGTGATAGACATGCTGAAAATATCTGAAACCACACGACTCATTGATGGTGTGAGAAACTCCACTGGGTTCCTCTGTTAGTAGCAGTTAGCTGAACAGCTCCTGTTTGACTCTTATAGGATGTACAACATGTGTGTTAGTCTGTTATAGGCTGTACATGTGTGTTAGTCTGTTATAGGCTGTACGTGTTAGTCTGTTATAGGATGTACATGTGTGTTAGTCTGTTATAGTTGTGGCTCAATCTTTGATATTTTACATGAAACTAAGTGAGTGAGTGTTGAGGTTGTTCAGGTATCAGCTGTGTGTGTGAGGGGGGGGTCACAATGTCTCCCAGAACATCAGGAAGTATTTCAGTTCTGCTGTTACTGACAGGTAAGTTTTTACATTACATTTTCTACAAACACAGTAGATACTGTTGTGAATGACCCCTGACAGGAGCCATTTGACCAAGAGAAACAAGAAAATAGAAGATATTGACATCAGAATCATATTAGGGTTCATTGGCCAAATATGCTGACACACACACAAGGAATTTTGTTCTGTGAGGAACTCTAGTACAGGAGTGAAGTGAGTGTTGATTATACAGTGAGTGACAGTAGTAGTTTGATGAGGGTCTGAGGGGAGAAACTGCTCCTGTATCTGGTAGTTTTGGTCTACAGTGTTCAGTAATACAGGAGGAGAGGAGTTAAACACAGTCGTGTCCATGGGGTGAGGGGTCTGTAATTATTTTACCTGCCCGCTTCCTGGAGGGAGGGCAGAGGAGCACTGATGATCTTCTGTGCTGTTCTGACTGTTCACTGATGAATTTCTTGCTCTATAGTCAATAGCTGCATTCTAAATTGGATATTTAAGTTCTCTGTGTCCTGTCCTGTGTCCTTATGTTTGTTTCCTGATATTTGTATTTATTTTAATAATAAATACCTAACACGGGGCGTGTGACCCCTCTCTCCCGGGGAGCTAGAGGACCGGGACGCGTCTGAGTTTAGAAAGACGGAGGTGGTACTAAGCTCGAAGAAATTGAATTTTGCTTTTCGTTTGCTTGTGGGTGATACCCTGATGTAAGGCTTACTGTCATGTTGAGCTTGCTTAAGAATTCCCTCAACCCCCTCATAGATGTGGATGAGCTTGTAGGCACCGCGTAGATCAAGTTTGGTGAAGTACTCCGCCTCCCTCAGCTGTTCTCAGCTAACAGTGGGTAGGGGTGTTTCACCAAGAGGGAATTGAGCCCTTGGTAATCTACTCAAGGCCTTTAACAAAGAAGACACTAGCTGATCTGGCGAGATGGAAGGAGGATGTGACCCTGAGCTAGAACCTCCATGATGTCCTGCTCCATTACCTGATCCTCCTCTTGTGACAACGGGAAGTCAAGTCAAGAGGTTTTATTGTCATTTCAACTACATACGGAGTACACAGTGAAACGAAACAACGTTCCTCTATATTGCAACGTTCCTCTGTATTGCAACCTGCCTACCGGGACAATTATAATCTTCTCTGGTGTCTTTAGTGTTCAGTACAGTCTGTTCTTGTTCCTGGTTAATGGCTCTGATCCAGAATGTGATAGATGTTTACAGGACAGGTTCAATGACTGAGAACTGACATGAAATATTAAAATAAATACAATATTAAAACAGTAAATAAGAATGTACTAATGTAATGTGAATATAATATACAGAATAATCATGTAGTAAACAGGGAAGTCAGTACTGATGAAAGGAGAGAGTGGATCACCCTGTACTGTATTCTGGTGTACAGGATGTATATGTACGTAACTCACAACTTTGTGTTTGGTTCTGGTGATGTATTTTGTAACCAATCAAGTTATGTATTCTTGTGTAATCTGATGTTATCTGGACCAATCATATTACATGAGAGTGTCAGGTGAAAAGAGGGAACACAAACCATATTTGGTCAGGAGATGCAAATCTTAGAGAGGCACAACCAGAAAACTGTATAAAGAATCTTCATTTTCACATGTAGATTCACAGAGAACATGTTACACACATGAGAAGAGTTGTTTCTTCACCAGACACATAATTGTAATTTTGTGCCTGACATTTTTGTGTATGTTCCAGGTGTGCTGGGTGAAGACATGTGGGGTGTAACTTACACTCATGAACGTGTGTGTGTTCTCAAAGGATCGTCTGTTCAGCTCTCCTGCTCCTACAAATACCCTGCAGGACGCAAAGTGACAAAGTCATTCTGGCACATTAACTGGTCTGATTCTTACCCTGTGGATGTGAAAAAGGAAGAGAGGTATTCTGGGAGAGTGCAGTATAGACAGAACTCCCAGAACACCTGTAGTATGACACTCACTCACCTGAGAGAGAGTGACGCTCACACATATAAGTTCAGATTCTATACTGATGATCCTAAGGGTAAATACTCTGGTGTACCTGGAGTCATTCTGTCTGTCACAGGTAATTATAACATAAAACATTTTAGTTCATCATCAAAATGTTTTATGAAATAATACTAAACATTGTTAATAAAATCACTCACAGGTCTAAAGGTTACAGTGTCAGACGGACGTGGTGTAAAGAACCTGATGTGTAACTCCACTTGTGCTCTGTCCAACAACCCCACCTACATCTGGTTCAGGAACGGACAGAGAATATCTGACTGCATATCCGTCTCCTGCTCTGTACCTGCAGACAGATTTGCAGACAGATACAGCTGTGGTGTTGAAGGACATGAGAACATCACCTCTCCTGCAGTGTGTGAGTGCAGTTTACAACACACACAACCCACACACAACCCACACGCAACCAAAACAATCCAAACGCAATCCACATGCAACCCACACACAACCTACATGCAACCCACACGCAACCCACACGCAACCCACTCATAATTATCAACGCTAGTGTTATTTGTTAGCTGTAACTAAAGGACCTCATTAACAACAATAACATGGAAAACTATATTAATCTCCCAAACAGATTCCCCTAGAGGTTTAGAGGTTGTGTTTATTTTAAAAGTTAACACCGTGTTTGTGTTCAGATTCCCCTAGAAACACCAGCACAGTGGTGGTTCCCTCTGGAGAGAGAGTGGAGGGAGGTTCAGTGACTCTGACCTGCAGCAGTGATGCAAACCCTCCTGTTCTCAACTACTCCTGGTTTAAGCAGAGAGCAGCTGCAGACACACTGCTGGGAACAGGCCAGAACTACAGCATCACCAACATCAGCTCCCAGCACAGTGGACTCTACTACTGCACCGCTCACAACCAGCTAGGACAGCACAACTCCACCGCCGCCTTGCTGGACGTGTTATGTAGGTGCAGTTTTCGCCTTGAAACAGTGAATTCAGTATGTTTAAATATAACTAGTGTTGTCAATTCCAGGTTCCGAGATTAAAAGTCCTCACCAGGATTTTGCTCAAGCTTGCTAGATTTTCTTATTAGCAATCCAGGTAAAATTAGTGCAATCAACACAATCCACGAAGCCTGAGCAAAATCCTGGTGAGGACTTTTAATCTCGGAACCTGGAATTGACAGCACTAAATATAACATAGTGACGTGCATGAAAAAGGCAACATCTTTTTGACCAATGACACTTCTTTATTTGCAAACAGCTTTCTCACAAATACAAACAGACTGAGAGCTTCACTGTATAATGACAGAAGTGATTAATTTCTCTAACAACCTCCATCATGGTGCTTTACGTTAAATCCCACTTACGGCTCTAAGAGTCCGGTGGCATTAACCACGGTTAATAACAACACACAATATAGTGCCAGAACAACAATATCCATCAATTATGTTGGTGAACAAGAACTCGCGGTGCATGATGGGAGGTGGACGCAAGCCCCGCCTCTCCTGTTACCTCTCACACACAAGCCCCGCCTCTCCTGTTACCTCTCACACACACTGTGATTGCGGACCACCACCACCATCAGCAACCCTGCTGAGACCCGGTACAAGCACCTTCTAGCAGCCGCTCCACAGTGGTAGTGACGCTCTGATCAGTTACTGCATACACTTCTAGCCATTTGAGGAAAAAGTCCATAGCCACGAGCACATAGTGGTTTACAACGTCAGTGCAGGAGAACGGAGTAGTTGCGTTTGGTCCTGTGAAGTGCCCGGCTGTAGTATATAATTACTCTCTTGTGTCAGGGTTGGACCCAGGCACATGCCTCCTGCCGCCACTAGGCGGAGCACGCGAGCTAGACCTGGGGGCAATCAGGCACAATAGGCTGCAGGTGTTTGCAGCCTACTTAAGGCGAGCAACTTCAGCAGTCCTTTGCTGAAGTTGTTAGTTGTTGTTGCACTCGCAGCCTAAGCCAGTTACTCTTGCAGTGACTTATTTCTCTCAGTCTTCCGTTTCTCCCCTGAGTGTTCTCAGGTTTTGTCTCTCGTACGTTCTGTTTGTTTCTTCCCTGTCTGTTCTATGTCGGTTTGTCTACCAGTGTTCTGGTGGACAGGCTGACAGGTATCCTGGTAGAAGCTTAGGTCTTTCCTACCTAAGCTTCATCTATTTTATTTCTCCTTTTGACACGTCGAGGTTCTCCGTGTAGTTCTTCTGTTGTTCCCTCTGGGTTTTTTGTTTTCGTTTTCCCGCTGTCGCGGAGGTTTCAGTTTGGCTGTTTTTTGCCGTTTTGCTTTTAGTGGGTTTGCACTTGAGTCCTACACTCCTCGAAACCAGCGCGACACCACCGTGTTCAGGGGTGCCGCGTTACATCTTGCACTTGTGACAACACTGCCCCAATCCCCAGATGCGTCCATGTCTACAATGAACTGTCCACTCACCTGGGGAAGGCCCAGAACAGGAGTGGTGTACATCACCAGAACGCCCCATCATCCTCATCAGACCACCAAAAGACCAGAACAACAATACGCCTTTAGAAGTCAGCTGGTGCAGGGGAGTACCACCCCCTCCTTGACACCCCGAACGAACCGGCGGTAATAGGAGGACAATCCCAGGAATCTCCTGAGTTCCTCTGTGCTGGATGGTGTGGGCCATTGTTGTACTGCCTTAACCTTTTCTGAGTCAGTAGCCACACCTTCACCACTGACCACATGCTCCAGGAACTCGACTTCCTGCTGGAGGAGATGGCATTTTTTGGGATGGAGTTGCAGGTTGGGAGCTCTGATGGCCAGAAACACTTGTTGGCCACGGCTCCATCAAAACTCCCGCGGCGGCCAGCTAGAACTCGTTCCATTAAGTGCTTGAAGGCGGCTGGGGCATTGCATACCCCAAACGGCATCACACAAAACTGCCACAACCTCGTCCCCAAGGTGAACACCATATTCTCCCTAGCGTCCGGTGTGAGCACCACCTGCCAGTTTCCACTACGGAGGTCCAGTGAGCTGAACCATGACGGCCCAGCGACCTTATCCAGCGTGTCATCGATGCAGGGCAGGGGGTAGGCATCTGTCTTGGTTGCTGCATTGAGATGGCAGTAGTCCACCCAGAACCGTCAGCTATCGTCCTTCTTTGTCACTGGTACCACCGGTGCTGCCCACGGGCTGTTGGATGGCTCAATAACCACAGCCTCCTCCATCTCTCTGGGCTTCTGTTTCACTGCCTGATGTTTAGCGAGGGGAGGTGATGCGGGTGCAGCCGGATGGGTGGGGTTGTTCTGGTGTCGATGGGGTGTTGCAGCAGGTCCGTCTGGGTTCAGTCTTCCTCCAGGGCTGTGAACACGTCCACATGAACCTCCAGCAGCTCCCACAGTCTCTGGTTCTCACTGTGGCTGAGACCCTCCCTGGTCCACAACTCTTACACGGCCTGCCGGTTGGCACTGGATGACGCGGCTACGTGGGTTGGGGTTCCACACAGGTGTCCTTGATATGGTGGCTCTGGTCTTCTCCGGTTGTGGCCTCTCTTACCACTTGAGTGGGCTGCATCTATGGGGCCACTGCACCTGCAGCCTGGTTCCCATCACTGCGATTGCAGAGTTCGGTCTTCACAATATAAATACAGTTATGATGGCATTTTATCAAACTGAGTTCAGTACCATTTATAAACTACAACTGAACCAAACTGAGTTCAGTTCTACTAATCAGCACATTCCCATTGTAAAACATCTTTCTATGAACACTACATTATATTGTCAACAAAATTTTAAATACCTTTGTTAACAACCAGAGTTCTAAACTGGCCAAATTGATGTTGTAAAAATTATAGAGTTAATTAAACAGAGACAACCTGCATCTCTGAAAAGATTACTGATAGAGACAGATATACATTTTTCAGAAGAGTTACTAAATGCAAAAATTAGGGTGTAAAATTGAACACGCAATTGGCCTGTGAGCTAAACATACAGATTTGGCATTTACTGCAAAACCAGCATAAACATTTAGTTTTTATTAATTTGTTTTCTAAATGCATTTAAAACACCATCTATACAGTTTTAATGCAGGTTAAGATTGATGTTCAAGGCTGTGGCTAGAGTTACACATTAAAGCTTGGATTAAATGTTTACAGGTTGGGATTCATGTTTATTTTTAAAGTTAACACCGTGTTTGTGTTCAGATCCCCCTAGAAACACCAGTGCAGTGGTGGTTCCCTCTGGAGAGAGAGTGGAGGGAGGTTCAGTGACTCTGACCTGCAGCAGTGATGCAAACCCTCCTGTTCTCAAATACTCCTGGTTTAAGCAGAGAGCAGCTGCAGACACACTGCTGGGAACAGGCCAGAACTACAGCATCACCAACATCAGCTCCCAGCACAGTGGACTCTACTACTGCACCGCTCACAACCAGCTAGGACAGCACAACTCCACCGCCGCCCTGCTGGACGTGTTATGTAGGTGCAGTTTGCTGTGTGAGATCCTCTTGTGTTGGGAGTGTAATATGTTCAGTGACGTGTTGAGTTTCTCTGCTCTTCAGACCCTCCCAGAGTCCCGTCTGTTACTGACCGTGTGTCTGGGGACTTGATCACCCTGCTGTGCTACAGTGACTCCAACCCCAACAGCACTTACACCTGGTACAGGAAGACAGGAAGTGATGTCATACCTATTGGAAATGGCACCAGTTTAACTTTAAATGCAAGTACAGTTGGACCTTTCTACTGTGAGGTGAAGAATCGCTTTGGATCATCCAATTCAACAGAATGGTCCTTCACATCAGGTACGGTGTGGGCTGGGCGGAGTTCCTACACTGGTTAGAGACACTCAGCATGCAGACTGAGGTGGTCTTGATCTCTCTTCTCTGGTTCTGTTGCATTTGAGTTCACTGAGTTCTGTGACTGTTTGCACATGTGTGTAAAGTCTTACACGTGTGTGTAAAGTCTTCTCACTGTTGCAGATAACACAACTGTGATGTATACAGCTGCTGGAGTCACTGTGGGTTTGTTTCTGGTACTTGTTGCTGCCCTCCTGTGGATGAGGTGAGAAATGCAAGACACATTTATCCCTCTGGGGTTTCTTCATAAGATTTATCATATTCATAAACTCTGGTCCATTACGTGGGTAAGATGTTTCTGCTGATGTTTCTGTGGTGTTCTTACAGAAGTCGAGCTGCAGCTCCCAGGAGCAAACATGAGAACAGTGTGAACGTGAGTTTTAGTGAGAAACTCAGGACAGACGTGAGGCTTCATAGTGACCCAAATGGTTTCTTTACTGGGTCTGAGGTTTAACTGGGCTGTACAGGCAGTGACAGACTTTACAGTGGCAGACTTTACAGTGGTAGGTTTTACAGTGGCAGGTTTTACAGTGGTAGGTTTCTCTTTCTCTCTCATCATGACTCTACTCCTGTGTATGGAAACATCTCTGCACTGGCCATGACCTCTGACCCCACACACTCACAATTCTCAACTGACCAGGATGATGTTCAGTATGGCACTGTATATTTCACACGAAACCACACACAGGAAGTGTCTCCATCGGCAACCACAAGACATATACCTGGCCCACCAGAGGAAGAGGACGTTCAATATGCTTCTGTGAACTTCAAGAGACACTCTGCTGCCACCCTGTGAGCATATCATGCCATTACACCTACTAGAATTATAAAATGTTTACTCTGTGGCTGATTCTGATAAATGGTGCATAAATTCATTCCACAGGTCTGAAGGAGCTGATGACCCGTGTCAGATCTACAGCCAGGTCCATAAACCCAAACCCCACACATAAGCAGCGTAACACCCTCACCGTGAGCTCAGAGCTCTGGTCTCTAACAGCAGAACATGCAGCAGCTCTGGATGCTGGAGAAACGCTGAGAAGTTGAATTTCAGTTTTCCAACAATCACCGTTCAGCCAGACAGGAGGGAGTCTGGTGACGTTGGACCACTTTACTACCGTAAAAGGTCTTTGGTTGTTCCTCTCTGAACACAGGAGGCTGATACCAGTGTTAGTACTGGACTAATGTTCATGCACTGAACATGCTTGAATTGTGCTTAGTTGTTAGATGTTACATATGTATCCGCAATATGTTAGTTATGTCTGGACATTCTGTTAGTTTGTTTTAACCGTAATGTGTAATCAGTACACAGTGTAATGGCATTCGTCTGGTGTTTGTAGTAAACTCTGATCTTGGTTGGTTTGGGCTATTGTAAAGAACATTGTCATATTACTGATTGCTAAGATAATACAAGTATGAAAATATAGTGTGCATATTGAATCTTAATTTTTTGTGCTAAGTAGTAATTCAGTAGTTAGTGTTTTGTCTACATATAAAGTATAAGAAGCATTTCTATATCTTATTTTATATTTTACTTGCAGTGTGACTTGTGATTTCTATAATTTGAACTTTCAAAAATGAAAGTAACTTTGTCACTTCTCAACATCACTGATTATTTCTTATAGTAATTCTGATTCTGGCTGGTTTTGCTTGATTGTATTTTTGTGGTTTGACCTGGACTGTTTTTTTGATCACACTGAATTCCACTATTGGCTGGTGGTAGACGCCATGCAGAGGGTTATTGTCCCATCATGGTTCCTGATCCTCTTCGTTACCATCCTCGGGTGTGAAGTTCTCACTTCAGTGTGTTTGGATCTTGGTTGATTCATCCTGGATATTCATCCATATTCCCCCTTCACTAGTGCACAGTCTGCATGGTGGATTTGGGATGAAACCACCTGTCACTCACATCAGTGTTTTATTCTTTATTCTGTTTTTGTTTCCCATGTGTTTCTCCTGCCACGCCCATGTCATTTGTAACCCCGCCCCCTGATTATCATTCCCACCTGCTTCGAGTTGTTTCTCTTGTTATTCCAGTGTATTTAAACCCTCTTCTTTGTCTTGTTTGGTGCTGGTTATTGAATGTATTTGTTTTGTTTTTTTTGGTATCTGACTGCTAGTAAGTATTGAGATCTTTCTGATTAATGTTTGTCTGTATTGTAATCTGTGTGTTATTTCCAGTTTATGTTGTAAAGTGCACACTAGTGATCACTAGGGGGGTGTGGTACCCTGGCCCAGTGTCAGTGTAGCAGTTGGGTTTAAGTGCCTTGCTCAAGGGCACTTAAGTCATGTCCTTGGGAATCGAACCCACAACCCTCTGGTCATAAGACCAGTTCCCTAACCACCAGACTGCCCCATTTTTATTCATTTATCTGTTCTTGATGATCTCTGTTGTCATGTTTGTCCATCTGTTTCCTTCTTTTAATTAAAACACCTTCACTCATGATTCACTCACACTTCTGACTCGGCCCCAGTGTGTTAGACGCACTTTTTAATATATACTTAACACACAACAAGCGCCGCGTGTAACATATTAGACTAACGAGATGGGTGAACACATACACAAACAGCCACGCCCACAGGAAGTACCACACATGTGAACAAGTCACTAAGTTGCAAGTAACAAGTAAGGCTGTGTTCGAAATAGACTACTACATACTGGATACTGCATACTGGACTCAGTATATACTGGATACTGCATACTGGTCCTCGTAGTAGTATGCAGTACAGTTTCCAGTATGCGACAAAAGCAAAGCACACTACGGGGTCACGTGAACGTAGCGTTGCATGATGGGATGCAGTACACCACGAAGATAGCTCTGTTCGCGTACTGGAATATTTTGCGGAAGTAGTAGGTCATCCGGGTATGTTTCGCGTACTGGAAAATTTCATTTTGGTCACATACTGCATACGGCATACTGATTTGGGGCTCGATCAGTACGCCAGTAGTATGTAGTAGACTATTTCGAACACAAGTCTTCACAATCAAGTCTCGAGTCAAGTCCCAAGTCAATACAACCAAGTCTCGAGTCAAGTCCCAAGTCAATACAATCAAGTCTCGAGTCAAGTCCCAAGTCTTAAACTTCCAGTCCTAGTCAAGTCACCAGATGTAATTTCAATATTTAACACAATTGACGCAGTTGATTAGTAGTATATTAAGTTAATCAGACTAACTAACGTTAGGCGTTTGAGTGTTTCGTTTCGCTTGAGTGAGATGTCGTCGTCACCTACCACCCCCTCGCCTCAATGACTTTCTTCCGTCCGTCCTCCCCCCCCCCCCCCCGATCCCCGCTTTCGAATTATCGTTGGTGCGGACAGCTGACACAAGTCAAGTTGCTCATGTGGACCCTTGTAAAAGTTAATTTTTGACCCCTGAGTTATCACATCCCAGCTAGCTAGCTAACCGTTATATCATTATGTTAAATATACAGAGACTTGCTTTAGTTTGTGCAGCCTCAAATGTCGAACAAAGTTTGAAGTGGTTGTATCTCCATCTCTTATCCTGACTCCACATGTCTTGCATGTCGCAGTTTTTATTTTATTCACAACAGCATAATCTTTATAATTGAACAGGATCATTTTTGGGAGCATGTTGCTTGTCATCTCCGCACAAATTCAACGCTGATGCCCCCCCTCCCCCGATAGGCTGCAGAACTTCACCTGTAGCTAGGTTACGGATAAACTAAGCTGAGCAGTTCACATTTTACAGCACCATTTAATACAAAGTGATCCAGTTATGTGATTCTATATTACTTATTTATTATGTTAAAATAAGGATTTCAAGTCTTTTCAAGTTTTAAAGCTCAAGTCCGATTCCAAGTCCAAGTCAGTAAAGGAAAAGTCTAAGTCAAGTCGCAAGTCTTCAGTGATTGTAACGCGTTAAGGCCCATTCACACCCTACGGTAATTACGGATACGGACCCTTTCGTCCGGTTCCGGAGGTCGTTTCATCCGTCAGTGGGTCCGTTGCCAGAGCGCTTACGAATCCGTAGCAACGGAGCAATATAAACGGGAAATCAGGGGGCAGTAGAGAGTCAGAAGCATCGGACGTACACCAATTCGGGAAAATCAATGAAGAAGAGTACTGGACTTTAAAAAATGACGCTCGAGTTAGAAGAGAAACTTTGCGAGTTGGTTAGAGGCTACATTCTGCTACGGTGCCAGGTCATCGCGATAAACAGCGATGCAAAAACAGCTGGGAGGGGATTGCTGGTGCGCCGGTGCCGGAAATTTGACTATACTGCCCTCTAGAGGATGTATTTTTAAAAATCATAACAACGTTGGAACCGGAAAGAGGTATAGTGGCCCGCTACGGAGGCTACGTTTGGTACGGACGGACGAAATTCGTCCGTGTCCGGAGGTATAAAGCAGGCTTTACTCCGCCCCCCCCCTCATTTACTTACGTTTATTCGTCGGTTTTAGTGTTTTGCACCGCCTAGTTCCAGCCCTTGGTATTATGGGTCTCACCTGTACCTCATTGTTGTTTAAATAAGTGGGTATTTAAATCCTTAGTTAGGACACGGTCTTTGGCGATCGTTGTTTCATGCCCTCCGCGTTTCCAGGTTGTCCAGTGCCGTCTGTCAGTGCGCTAGATTTTAGTCGATTCACTTTAGTCTTCGTTTCAGTCTTTATCAGTCTGTTCTGTCTCTGGTTATTACAAGTTATGTTGTTATGGTTATCGTGTATTTGTCTCCTTCGGGGTTGGCCGTTACCTTTGGGGAAACGTTGTCCCTCTAGTTCGCAACCCTGTTAGGTTTGGCCGTTGTCCGTGTTTGTTCTTTTGATTTCCCTGTCTGTCAATGTTTTTATATTAAGGTTCATGTCCGCGTGTGTTCTAATTTTGAGTTACGTGGTCAAAGTCCTATGTAGCTGAATATTTAAAGTTTCGTTTGTCTTTTCTAAATCTAGGTATTTACTCCCTTTCACACACGAATTATCAAAGATTACTGACGTGGTTGTTTCTAATGTCTTGTTGATCTGGTCACCGTTTAAAGAGTTGTTACCGCCCATAATGTTATGTGGTTTATTTAAATGCCTCGGTGATCTAGTTGTCACGTAAAGAGTGTTACTGCCTAGGTTGCATGTGTTATGTACTGTCGGTGATCTAGTCGTCACGTAAAGAGTGTTACTGGCCATGTTGCATGTATTATGTACTGCCTCGTTCATCAAGTCACCATGTTAAGAGATGTCATTGTTCTGTCTTAATATTGTTATATCGAGGTATTAGTGAGGTGATGTAATCCCAGTGTTTCATGGTCTGTCCAGAATGCCTCGTCGGTCTCGTCACCGTGTCGGGAGTTTGTCAATTGGTCATCTGTCTTTGGATTCTAAATTAAATATACAGTCTACTGCAAATGCAACCCTGGTCTCTACGCGTTTGTGTCCTACTTTACCCAAGTCCGCAACAGAATCGTTACAGTGATGTTGTCGAGTCAAGTCACAAGTCATCAGATTAGTGACTCGAGTCCAAGTCATGTGACTCGAGTCCTCACGTCTGGGAAGTACATAAATAGACACTACACATACATATACCGACAGCCACTCCCACAGGAAGTACATATATAGACACAGACTACATCTACACATGCCTGAAGGGGTCCGGGCCAGCAACATGACAGGTTTAAATCTGCACTAAGTACTAAGAGCAATCCAAGGATGAGTTTTAGATTATATATTATATGGATTATATAAACAGATGCTAGAGATTAATGCTGTGGAGATTTGGGTGGGGATCTCTACACCTTAATGTATAAATGATACATGTGGTGAAACAAATATGATTAAATCATTATACTTTCTTAGAACAGCCATTCATACATAGAAAAAAAACATTTCTACAATACATGTAATTATACCAACAACAGACATACTGTACAATGCACTCATGTTTTGAATATACAGTCTTCTGAACTCTCAGCACTCTGCAGTGTTCAAAACCAGACAAAACCTATTTATCCAGACACTTCAAATGAGTTACTACACCACACATTACATTATCATTGCACATTACAACTAAAATACTACCAACATAATGTCCAGTCATGGATCACACAAGTCTGGCTACATGCTTGCATAATGAATATTACTGACACATTTCTAACATACACACTGTTGTTAGAGAGAAACAACCAAAGCCATTTTACGGTAGTAAAGTGGTCCAACGTCACCAGACTCCCTCCTCTCTGGCTGAACGGTGATTGTTGGAAAACTGAAATTCAACTTCTCAGCGTTTCTCCAGCATCCAGAGCTGATGCATGTTCTGCTGTTAGAGACCAGAGCTCTGAGCTCACGGTGAGGGTGTTACGCTGCTTATGTGTGGGGTTTGGGTTTATGGACCTGACAGTAGATCTGACACGGGTCATCAGATCCTTCAGACCTGTGGAACACACAGAGAGGATTGTGTCACTAGCAGAGTGGAACAGATTTATGTGTCATTTCTTTGGGAAATGTAATCAGCTGCAGCATTGTAAACATTTAAAATTATAGTAGGTGTAATGACATGATATGCTCACTGGGTGGCAGCAGTGTGACTGCCAAAGTTCATCTAACCACATACTGAAGCGCCAATACGTCTGGAGGACAGAGACACTTCCTGTGTAGGGGTGCAGATGAAATAAACGATGGTGTAAATGTCATCCTGGTCGTCTATGAAAGCCACCTGCATGAGGTCAGAGGTCATGGTCAGAGCTGAGATGTCAGATATGTGTCATGCAGAGACAGAAATACTCAGGACAGAATGGGACATGAGATTTCAGATGTTGTCTATGTGTAGTGATGTAAAGCCTACCACTGTAAAACCTGCCACTGTAAAACCTACCACTGTAAAATCTGCCACTGTAAAGTCTGCCAGTGTTTCTCACTGTAACTCCTCACGTTCACACTGTTCTCCTCACGTCTGTCCTGAGTTTCTCACTAAAACTCACGTTCACACTGTTCTCCTCACGTCTGCTCCTGGGAGCTGCAGCTCGACTTCTGTAAGAACAACACAGAAACATCAGCAGAAACATCTGACCCACATAGTGGACCAGAGTTTATGAATATGATAAATCTTATGAAGAAACCCCAGAGGGATAAATGTGTCTTGCACTTCTCACCTCATCCACAGGAGGGCAGCGACGAGTACCAGAAACAAACCCACAGTGACTCCAGCAGCTGTATACATCACAGCTGTGTTATCTGCAACAGTGAGAAGACTTTACACACACGTGTAAGACTTTACACTAGAGGTCTGCACTCCCGCGGTAATCCCGCGGGACCCGTCAGAATATCTTGCGACGCGGGACAGAATTTAATTGTTATTGGCGGGAGCGGGAGTTGAATTAGTCCAGGCGATGCGGGAGCGGGACCGCATATACATTTAGAAAAATCCCGTAAATTAATAGTCTAGAAAATTATAATAATATCAATGCAATGATTTCCATGCATAAGGAACAGGACGAAAACAACTAATCATTCAGTAAGTAAGCAATAAACAAATTCAAAATATTGGATAAGCAACTGATCACGTGAACATGAAGTTGGCGTCATTTTGATACAGAAATGGCAGAGACTGTAGATGGTCAACCAGCTTCAGCTGTGGAAAATTCAGTTAAAACAGGCGAATACGCCACAATTAAGCCAACTACAGGAAAGTCTGATGTATGGAAGTCATATTCCATTGTAATTAATGGAGATGGAAATCGGCTTGTTGTGATACATGTCAGAAAGTGTTGGTGTACGTCACCTAACGGGATGTGTTTGGACTGTGCTAAGAAATGGGACAGCGCGATCCATCGCTATATTGCTGTTTTAATAAATACATAAGAAAATTTCAAGTACTAAATCTAATTAATTCAATTCATATTAGGATTGCGGGCGGGGGCGACAGAAATGTGTATGTGGCGGGCGGGTGCGGGATTAAAACAAGCGATTTTTTGGCCGGTGCGGGCGGGAGCGGGATTAAAACATGCAAGTGCGGCCGGGAGCGGGATTAAAACAAGCGATTTTTTGGCGGGAGCGGGTCTAAAACAAGCAGGAACGGGCGGGAGCGGGATTAACACTAGAGCTCCTACAGAAGCGAAAAATTTCACAGGGCTTGGTAGGGTCCATGTAGCCCACTCCCCTGCTGTGAAGGGATTAACGCCCATTGTCTTGGTAATGCGGTGGAAGCGGCTCTCCCCCAGCTCATACGCCTGCCAAAGCACAAGCTGGCTCACCCCCAAGCTCATATGACCAAAACACCAAACGTGATACTTCACGAAAAAGTTGAAGTTACAAGCAGACTGTATGTTACTGATACTACAACAAACGGCAGAAAATTTGTAGACTCGTGTTTACAAAGTTACAATTCAAGCGCACGTAGAGACGACAGTTTCTCTAATGAGTTCCGTCAAACAATAAAAATAAATAAAATTGTTTGAATCTTGCTCTTTGTATATTTCATATACTATACTATATAATATTTGTTGTAATCGAACACTTTCTGTTTTTCCGCATTTGAATTCGCGTTTGAAAAGCTAAGAAATTATATGGCAGAATTAGCTTGATGCTAATGTTATATAGGAAATCCCATATCATTGCTAGCGGAAATTAGCATGGTTGCATCACTGATAAATGTGATCTAAACAGCAGGCTGTAAAAGGAAAAGACAGGAAAACAGAAATATCTATCTATCTATCTATCTATCTATCTATCTATCTATCTATCTATCTATCTATCTATCTATCTATATTTGTGATAGAAGCATTTGTGTTTCTGCTTGTTTGTGATCTAAACAGCAGGCTTGAATCTTGCTCTTTGTACATTTCTTATACTAAAAAATATACTATAAAAGCAGTCCCGCGCAGACCTCTACTTTACACACACGTGTTACACACGGTCAGTGACAGACGGGACTCTGGGAGGGTCTCAACATGTAATTGAACATATTACACTCCCAACACAAGATGATCTCACACAGCAAACTGCACCTACATAACACGTCCAGCAGGGCGGCGGTGGAGTTGTGCTGTCCTAGCTGGTTGTGAGCGGTGCAGTAGTAGAGTCCACTGTGCTGGGAGTTGATGTTGGTGATGCTGTAGTTCTGGCCTGTTCCCAGCAGTATGTCTGCAGCTGCTCTCTGCTTAAACCAGGAGTAGTTGAGAACAGGAGGGTTTGCATCACTGCTGCAGGTCAGAGTCACTGAACCTCCCTCCACTCTCTCTCCAGAGGGAACCACCACTGCGCTGGTGTTTCTAGGGGAATCTGAACACAAACACGGTGTTAACTTTAAAAATAAACACAACCTCTAAACCTCTAGGGGAATCTGTTTGGGAGATTAATATAGTTTTCCATGTTATTTTTATTAATGAGGTTCTTTAGTTACAGCATACAAATAACACCAGTAGTTGATCATTTTGTGTGGGTTGTGTATGGGTTGCGTGTGGATTGTGTGTGTTGTAAACTGCACTCACACACTGCAGGAGAGGTGATGTTCTCATGTCCTTCAACACCACAGCTGTATCTGTCTGCACATCTGTCTGCAGGTACAGAGCAGGAGACGGATGTGCAGTCAAACATTCGCTGTCCGTTCCTGAACCAGATGTAGGTGGGGTTGTTGGACAGATCACAGGTGGAGCTACACATCAGGTTCTTTACACCACGTCCGTCAGACACTGTAACCGTTAGACCTGTGAGTGATTTTATTAACAATGTTTAGTATTATTTCATAAAACATTCTGATGATGAACTAAAATGTTTAATTTGTTATGAACAATTACCTGTGACAGACAGTATGACTCCAGGTTCACCAGTGAGTTTACCATTAGGATCATCAGTGTAGAATCTGAATTTATATGTGTGAGCATCACTCTCTCTTAGGTGAGTGAGTGTCATACTACTGGTGTTCTGGGAGTTCTGTCTATACTGCACTCTCCCATAATACCCCTCTTCCTGTCTCACATCCACAGGTTCAGTACCAGACCAGTTAATGTGCCAGAATGACTTTGTGACCTTCTTATTATTAGGGAAAGTGAAGTAACTGTGTAAATCCAGTGATGAGCCAATCAGAGCACAGATAGTTGAGGCAGAATAAGTCACACTCCAGCAGCTCATCTGATCTGAATCTTTAGAAACACCTGAAACAGAGAAAGTAAATGAAAACAAAGCCAGAAACACCAAGAATGTTAAACCACAACTCTGACATCAGCACCACCCAGCAAAGTGTCTCTGAACATGTTTACTATAAATAACCAGAATCAGTTTAAAGTGGGCGTCTCACAGACAGAAGGAGAACGGAGCTCCTCATGTCCTCTTACAGCACAGGAATAGCTGCCTGCATCATCACTACTGTCATACACACGCAGGACACGTGTGTTGTGGGTGAATACAGGCTGTCCGTTCCTGAACCAGATGTAGGTGGGGTTGGTGGACAGAGCACAGGTGGAGCTACACATCAGGGTCTTTACACCATGTATGTCTGACACTGTAACCGTTAGACCTGTGAGTGATTTTATTAACAATGTTTAGGTATTATTTCATAAATAATATTGATTATGAACTAAAATGTTTCATGTTATGGACAGTTACCTGTGACAGACAGAATGACTCCAGGTTCACCAGTGAGTTTACCATTAGGAACATCAGTGTATAATCTGAACTTATATGTGTGAGCATCACTCTCTTTTAGATGAGTGAGTGTCATACTACTGGTGTTCTGGGAGTTCTGTCTATACTGCACTCTCCCATAATACCCCTCTTCCTGTCTCACATCCACAGGGTCAGTACCAGACCAGTTAATGAACCAGAATGACTCTGTCACTGTGAGTCCTGCAGGGTATTTGTAGGAGCAGGAGAGCTGAACAGATGATCCTTTGAGAGCACACACACGTTCATGAGTGTAAGTTACACTCCACATGTCTTCACCCAGCACACCTGGAACACACACAGTCTCAGTCAGGCACAAAATTACAATTATGATGGCAACATTGAAATATTTATGACTGAAATAAAAATGGTGTCTGGTGAAGAAACAAGAGACTCGTGTGTAACACGTTCTCTGTGAATCTACAGGTGAAAATGAAGATTCTTTATAGTCAGAGCTGGCCAGTCGCCACCAGGAGGAGCCCACGAGCCAGACCTCATGTGACATGTGGTCAAGTACTAATATGACTCCGTACATGTCAGTGACGGCACACTTTATTTCACCGCATTGGAAGCTTGAATCCAAATGTTTGGAAACAGTGTTCTTTCCGGACAGCCACACTGCAACCAATATAGCTGAGGGTCTTCGCTCTGTAATCCAGGAATGGAAGCTGAATGAGGGAAATTTAACCTGCATTACCACGGACAACGCTGCGAATATAAAGTCAGCCGTGAGAGACGAACTTGGATGGCAATGGTTAAATTGCTTTGGCCGTGACAGTGCACGGAACGAGCGGGTATCTGCCGATCAATCGTTAGTACCTTTAAAATGCTGTGGTGGAAATTTGGTGATTTCCATTTATGTCAGGCTTTCTTAGTATACATTTAACACATTAGAGATAGGTGTTAGAGATCTTTTACATATACGTGTGTTGATCATGGCACTGAAGCCATTCTCGTGACTTCAGTAGGCCTTAGATGTGTGTGTGTGTGTGTTCTCTGGCCTCGGCTGAGGCCTAATCTGATGTTCCTCTGGTGTTCCTAAACTGACCTCGCTGGAGACGCCTAATCTCTACTTGGAAGGGACTACGGCGACACTCAGTCTGCCGGGACATCACGAGGATGCTGAGCGTGGAGGGGGCATGCGTCACATGCATCTGTCAAATCAGTGTTTAAACATATAAAAGATGAGAGTTCAGAATGGGGAATGAGCTCTCTCTTGCAGACGCCTTGTGCGTTTGTAACAGGGATCTCTTGGAGAAGGGTCTCTGAGCTCTCTCTGTGACAGACACCTGGCGTGTTTGTAATGGAGATCTCAGGGGTTAATCCATGCTTTGTTGAAATAAATCATTGTACTTTATTATCTAACCCAACTGCTTCTGACTTTCATTGTGCTCACCATTTAAGGGTTTCAGAATTTCTAACACAATGCTTTACACATTTTTTCCAAGTTCGTAATTTGACGTTCATAATTCATTGTTATAAATAAAATAAAATATTAGCAACATGCCTGATGTCTGTAGTTCCTGTAGTCGTGAGTGCAAAAATGCTATAACGGCTGAAAGTTAGATGAGAACAAATGAGAATATTTGTGTATGAATTGATCTGTACTGTTAAAATACATGAATTATTTTTACTAGAGTAATGTAACAGGAAAAGGTGTTACTAATATTATTCCTTCTTCTTTAACACAACTATTCCAGAATTAAGATCCTGTGACGGGCAGGGTGTGCGAACCAAAAGGAAGCGATCACGCCAAGTCTCAGGGAAAAAGGATGGTTTAATAGAAAGTGTGCAAACCTAAAACCCGTGCTATATCTCCAAATTAAGGATATAATGACCAGCGGTCAACTGGTACAAAGACAAGACATATATAGGCAAACAAACGACCCTCAGGTGAGACGGATCACGGGCTCCGCCCACCTGAGGGACGCACATGACGTCACCAAACAACGACAACAACAGCCGCTGTGGACGGAGGCGGCCGGTAGGGGGCCGCCTCATCGTGACAGACCCCCCCACCAAGCCGCACTCCCCTCCACTGGGTGTGTGGCACACAGCGGCTGCACACAAAACACGAAGGGGCAGGAAGGCAGGGACAGGCAGGAACACACCTCCTGCCGTCCGGGAGCTGGAACATAAAACACACAACATTAAACAGCTCACCTCCCCGGGCAGGACCCTGGACCGACCGGGCCGTTAACAACACAAAACCACGCCCCAGTCGGTCGCAGGGCCCTCACGCCCTAACCGGCCTTCAGCCGGTGAGCCCCACAGGTGTGAGAACGAGGGGCTACGGCTCCTCTCGTCCCTCGTGTATGTGTGTGTGTGCAGGCTACCTCTCCATGGCATGGCTACTTCACCTCCTGGACCTACTGTTCCTCCCAGAGCTGACCCCTGCTTTCTGCTAGGGGTCACCCCAGCCTCCTGGGGAGCCAACCCCTCCTGGGGCCTCTCATCTCAAGGTGGACTCCTTCACCCAACCCAGGAGTGCCAGAGGCCGAGGCCCAGAGCACCCCCGACGCGGGCTAGGGAGCAGCCCCAAGGGCCTCCTGGTCACCCCGGGCAGGAGGGAGGATCTCCATCCCCAGCAGGAGCTTTTCAGACCGGAGCCCCATGGTCCCCAAACATCCGGGGGCCCCAGCCCTCTAGGGAGGGGCTCTTCACGACCGGGCTCCGGTCACCCCACAACACAAGGGGGCTCCTGCCAGGTGGAGACCCCCACAAGGTCCAGGAACACCGCCAGGGAGAAGCACCTGTACAGAGAACACAACCTCACACACACACACACACACACACATGTATATACAAACACAAAACACAAACGCGCCTCACCGACGCCTTCCGTGCCATACCCCGTGGCACGGGACCACAACCGGTCCCCCCCCAAACACACATTTAAGGGGAGGAGCATGTGTGGAATTACATTTAACAGTTGACATCACGCTAGGACAAAACACACACGCTAATACTAGACAAGCAAACAAAACGGCGTACACACAAACAGACGGAACCCACAAACGCGCTCTCTACATAAACAGACACAGTGACGCGCCGCTCACGTTCGCAGTCGCTTCCCACATGAAACACAAGACAACACGGGGAGCGAGGCAACGGTGAGGAGCGGCACCAGCGTCACACACAGAACATGTAACATAACACAACGAGCGCGCATACCGATCGACACGTCCGTTCACGCATACACACATTTACAACACGAAGAGTTATCTCCAGGAAGACAATCCTGGTCTTCGCCGTGCCACGGACACAACACGAAAGCACGGCAGAACTCTTCATACAAACTGACAACAGACACGAAGAGCTTTCCCAGGGCAGACTGCCCTGGTCCTCGCCGTGCTACACACATACAAAACACAAAAGCACGGCGGAGCTCTTCAAACAAAACACCACGCAGACAAACACTTACCACGAGACATGACCACGAACAAAGGAGAAAGAAAAAGAGACTCGGCAGCTTCCGAAGGGTGGCTGGTCATTCTGTGACGGGCAGGTGTGAGCAACAAAAAGGAAGCGATCACGCCAAGTCTCAGGGAAAAAGGATGGTTTAATAGAAAGTGTGCAAACCTAAAACCCGTGCAATAAATCCAAATTAAGGATATAATGACCAGCGGTCAACTGGTACAAAGACAAGACATATATAGGCAAACAAACGACCCTCAGGTGAGACGGATCACGGGCTCCGCCCACCTGAGGGACGCACATGACGTCACCAAACAACGACAACAACAGCCGCTGTGGACAGAGGCGGCCGGTAGGGGGCCGCCTCACCGTGACAGATCCGCTGTTATCATTCTCCCTAACTGTTCCACTGAGATGCAGAAAATCACTTACACAGGCAGAAATAATATAATAATGTAACTGAGGCATGAAAGGCCCTCTAATGCTCACGTGGGGTACTGCATCAATTCATTTTTGACGCAATAATATCGTTTATCGGGATAATTCTGGAGACCATAATCGTTTGTCTAAATATGCATTATCGCCCAAGCCTACTTTGTGGTGTTTGACAGCTAGCCAGCTACTTCCCCTGGCGTCCTTTGTTTCTCTTTGGTTTTTTGTTTCTTCTTCACGCGTTGAGTATTTCAGCGAAGTTGCTGGCTAGCGGAACAGCTGTTGAGTACTTCCGCGATTACTTTAGTGCACGGACAAGGCGCTTGGGTCTGCCACCTTACGAAATCCATGGGGGATTCCGTCTCCTACATCTCCCGCTCTGACACTTTATACAATTTTCAGGTTGTGCCTCTTTTTTTTTGGTGTTAAGTCTTTTCACCCGACACCCTCATGTAATATGATTGGTCTAGATAACATGAGTCTACACAATAATACATAACCTGATTGGTTACAAAATACATCATCAGACCCAAACACAAAGTTGTGAGTTATTTATTAACTCATTCATATATCTTGTTGTAATGCCTGTAGCATCAAGGAGCGATAGAACGGAGACGTAATAGAACAAAGAACAAACAAGCACAAACCATAATACAACACTGAAGCGCAAACACGATTGTACACATGGCTGAACGAGCGAACACCTCAAACATTAGCAACAACAATGACCAGCACAGACAAGACAAAACAAGAGGTTTAAATACACAAGACCAAAGGAGCAACACATGATTACACTAACGAGGGGGCCGGGCTACAAAATACATGAAGGGACAAAGAATGACTGAACATGCACATGGCTACATGAACAAAACATACATGAATGACAGCTGGGGGAGGAGCTAACCATGACACTTCATCACCAGACTACAGGACAGGGTGACCCACCCTGACAGAACTGACTTTCCATGTTCAGTACATGATTATTCTGTTATTATATTCACATTAGATTATTACTGCATTCTTATTTACTGTTTTAATATTGAATTTATTTTAATATTTTATGTCAGTTCTCAGTAATTGAAGCTGTCCTGTGCACATCTATCACATTCTGGATCAGAACAGACTGCACTGAACACTAAAAACACTGGAATAATAATAATAATAATAATAATAATAATAATAATAATAATAATAATGACTCATCTGTATTTCTGCAATACTTTTCATACATGCATGAAATTCAAAGTGCTTAACAGATTATAGACAATGTATTTAACGGTAGGAAGACAACTCAACACAGAGGGATCCGGGTGCAGAGAGATGTATTTATTGACACTAGTCAGAGCAGGACAGTTGGAGTTAGCTGATAATGGGAAAGAACAGTACAGGGTGCTGGAGTGTTAACTGAGAGATGAAGGCAGGCAGAAGTTAATCCTGGAGGGCTCAGGATCCGTGAGGGGGACAGACTGGACGAGTAGTGTAGGGGTGAAGAACAGGTCCATACACACGTAGACCACACAGAGGAAGAAACACTCGGTACGCAACATGGTTGTCAATACATCGCAAAGAGAAGTGTAGGCTTAGGACTTAAATATGGGAGGGGTGACGGTAATGAGGAACAGGTGTGTCTAGTATTCCGGCGACAGGGACCCCTCACCCCCTGGACACGACTGTGTTTAACTCCTCTCCTCCTGTATCACTGAACACCTTAGACCAAAACTACCAGATACAGGAGCAGTTTCTCCCCTCAGACCCTCATCAAACAACTCTAGTCAGTCACTGTATAATGAACACTCACTTCACTCCTGTACTACAAAATTCCATGTGTATATTTGGCCAATGAAACCTAATATGATTCTGTGTATGTAGAAAATGTAATGTAAAAACTTACCTGTCAGTAACAGCAGGACTGTAATATTTCCTGATGTTCTGGGAGACATTGTGACCCCCCTCACACACACAGCTGATACCTGAACAGCCTCAACACTCACTCACTTAGTTTCATGTAAAATATCAAAGAATGGGCCACAGCTATAACAGACTAACACACACGTACATCCTATATCAGACTAACACACACGTACATCCTATATCAGACTAACACACGTTGTACAGCCTATAACAGACTAACACACACGTTGTCCATCCTATAAGAGTCAAACCCAGTGGAGTTTCACACCATCAGTGAGTCGTGTGGTTTCAGATATTTTCAGCATGTCTATCACATATCAAACGCACAGACGTTTAACTCACGAATTAGCCTGATTAACTCATCTAACTAAGCCTGACCAATTATGTGTGACAGGGGACCCTGTCCCACATACTAGCAGGGTGTCAAACAGCTCTGGCCCAGGGGAGATACGGGTGGAGGCATGACCAGGTGCTCCGTGTGATCGCTGACATTCTGGAGCAGGCCAGGAGAAGACCACAACCTCCCAAACCACAGGTACCAGCTGTACAGTTCATCAGGGCAGGAGAGCAGACGACCTCTGTGAAGAGAGCGAGGACCAACATCCTCCAGGGGGCACAAGGATGGGAGATGTCAGCTGACCTGGGTAGGAAGCTCACTTGCCCCCTTGTTGTCCAGACCACCTTGAGGCCCGACATAGTTATCTGGTCTGAGCAGGCTAAGAAGATCACCCTGGTGGAATTAACAGTGCCATGGGAGGAAAGCTGTGATGAGGCCCATGAGAGGAAGAACCTGAAGTATCAAGACCTCATCATGGAGTGCAGGGAAAAAGGCTGGCAAGTGTGGTTATTTCCAGTGGAGGTGGGGTGTTTCCGGCACAGTCTGTATGGTCGGTGCTCACGACACTCTGCATTGCAGGCAGAGATCACAAGGCAGCTGTGCGCAGAATTGGGGAGGCAGCAGAACGGGCCTCTTGTTGGCTGTGGTTTAAAAGGGAGGAGGAGGGCTGGAGGCCTGGAGCTAATGGGCAGTGATGTGGCCACCACTGCTAACCCGCCAACTGGAGGGTGTAGCGGTTAAGGGTCAAAACACCCAGAGAAGGTTGGGCACCGTCTGATGACACTGGCTCCTGGCCAAAAGCCACAGTCATTTAAAGAGCAGCTGTATGTACGGGATCATCTGATATATGGAACAAGACGCTGTAGAACTCTCCATTAATGTTTAATTTACACAACAGACCAATATTTAACATGCAGATATCACATACTGACACGACTAAATTACATTTATGATTTTTTATGCTTGTCCTCCTGGACAAGGTTTATTTCTCTCAGTAATATTCTGGAGTTCATTGTTGTCTCAATGACAGCAAGTTTCAAACATCTTGTGATTGCAATACAAGCCCAACATAACACACCTCCACCTCCAAACCACCACTCACACACCACCACCCACACACCTCCACCCACACACCTTGTAACGATTTGACCAGGCAGACAAGGATCCAAATGCGGAAAGTAGTCGCTTTTATTAATAACGTAAATACAGAGCACTTGAACTGACGAATTGACGTTGAGCGTGTGAGGTGTGTGGGTGCTGTAGTCGGGGTCAGGACAGTCCAGGGTCACGCCGGTCAGACAGAAGGAAGAAAGTACAGTGGGACTAGACAAAGAACGAGGTCTAGAAGGAGAACAGAGGTCAGAACACGGGGAAAGCAATTGCTAGGAAAGAACGCTTGGTATGTGGCATAGCAACAATACTTCACAACCCGGAAATGAGAGGGGGAAGCTTAAGTTGTGAAAGGGGTGGAGTAACGAGCAGCAGGTTAACAGAATCTTTCAGGAATGATCATGTGCTGTTCCTAACACACCTCCACCACTCACACACCTGCACTCACACACCTGCACTCACACACCTACCAGTAAACAATACTCCCACTGAAGACATCCCAGTAAATGTGAGTACAGTGTGAGTGAGAACAGGATGATCTCTGTATGTAGGTTCTAGGTAGGAGCAGGTGTGAACTCTTCGTACTCAGGTGATGGTGTTCTTGGTACACATGGTCAGTGATTCAGAGAAGTCAGAATAACAAACAAACAACAAAGTGTTCAGTACACAGTGAACAGTAGAAACACATCTCAGTGACAATAAGGTTTAAACAGATAGAGGGAATGAGCAACAGATGTCACCAATAATCCAGTGATGAGAAACGTGTCAGTGTGCAGTAACTGGGTGACAGTTCCTTTGGTCTGTGTTTAGGGTTCTGGGGGTTTTATTTATTTACCGTGAATTTAAATCATAAAAGAGTCACATTTGCATGTTAAATATTGGCCTGATGTCCAAATTAATCACTAATAAAGAGTTTTGCAGGTTCAAGTTAAATGGCATGACTGTAACAAGACAAGATGTGTGATAGACATGTTGAAAACATTTGAAACAACACGACTCACTGGTGTGAGATTCTCATTGGTGTGAGATAAACTAGTCTGAGTTCCTCTTTTAGGAGCAGTTAGCAGTTAGATGAACAGACACACACAGTCTATAACAGACTAACACACACGTACATCTTATAACAGACTAACACACACATACGGCCTATAACAGACTAACACACACGTACGGCCTATAACAGACTAACACACACGTACATCCTATAACAGACTAACACACACGTACATCCTATAACAGACTAACACACACGTACATCCTATAACAGACTAACACAAACGTACGGCCTATAACAGACTAACACACTGGTGTGAGATTCTCACCGCTGTGACATCTGCAAGTTAAAAATTGTCCTGTTGTGTAAATTAAACATTAATGAAGAGTTCTGTAGTGTCAGGCTAATTAGTGAGTTAAACGTCTGTGTGTTTGATATGTGATAGACATGTTGAAAATATCTGAAACCACACAACTCACTGATGGTGTGAGAAGCTCCACTGGGTTCCTCTATTAGTAGCAGTTAGCTGTACAGCTCCTGTTTGACTCTTATAGGATGTACAACATGTGTGTTAGTCTGTTATAGCTGTGGCTCATTCTTTGATATTTTACATGAAACTAAGTGAGTGAGTGTTGAGGCTGTTCAGGTATCAGCTGTGTGTGTGTTTGGGGGGGGGGGGTCACAATGTCTCCCAGAACATCAGGAAATATTTCAGTCTTGCTGTTACTGACAGGTACGTTTTTACATTACATTTTCTACAAACAGAACATAGAAGATATTGACATCAGAATCATATTTGGGTTCATTGGCCAAATATGCTGCATACACATTGTAACGTGGCTCGCACCACGGAGCGAGGAGACGGACACAATCGCTGAGATGAGCGAGATTTAATACGGGGAATACCAAAAGCAGAGTTGATAACACAGGCAGGGGTCACAACAGGCAGGCAATCCGAACAGGAACGAAAAACAGGCATGACGACAGAAACCAGGAGGACTCACGAACTAGGGATCAAACAGGCAGACAAAACGACGTACGAACCGACAAGGCACAGAGTAGACGACCAAACAGCATGAACAAAGCAAACCGACAGAGTAGACAAAATCACGGATACGGGACTGGGGAAATACTAGGACTTTATACATAGAGACTAACTAGGGACAGGTGATGGCAATGACACTGGGGCGTGGCAACAAACAAGGAATAAACGCGACAAACGAGCAGGGCGGGACAAACAGGCAGGGAACACGGACATGAGGGAACCCAGAGTGACAGCTACGAGAGGGGGGCATGGTCATACGTGACACACATGGAATATTGTTCTGTCAGGAACGGGAGTCAATTGAGTGTTCATTATACAGTGAGTGACTGTAGTAGTTTGATGAGGGTC
Organism: Brachyhypopomus gauderio; assembly: GCF_052324685.1. Taxonomy (NCBI): domain Eukaryota; kingdom Metazoa; phylum Chordata; class Actinopteri; order Gymnotiformes; family Hypopomidae; genus Brachyhypopomus; species Brachyhypopomus gauderio. The sequence continues at coordinate 1,514,510 of NW_027506874.1, read as the reverse complement.
TGAGGGGAGAAACTGCTCCTGTATCTGGTAGTTTTGGTCTACAGTGTTCAGTGATACAGGAGGAGAGGAGTTAAACACAATCGTGTCCAGGGGGTGAGGGGTCTGTAATTATTTTACCTGCCTGCTTCCTGGAGGGAGGGCAGAGGACCACTGATGATCTTCTGTGCTGTTCTGACTGTTCACTGATGAATTTCTTGCTCTATAGTCAATAGTATTCCAAATTGGGTATTTAAGTTATCTGTGTCCTGTCCTGTGTCCTTATGTTTGTTTCCTGATATTTGTATTTATTTTAATAATAAATACCTAACACGGGGCGTGTGACCCCTCTCTCTCCCGGGGAGGACCGGGACGCGTCTGAGTTTAGAAAGACGGAGGTGGTACTAAGCCTGAAGGAATTGGATGAGTTCCTGGTTGGCATGTTCGGCCTGACCGTTTGCTTGTGGGTGATACCCTGATGTAAGGCTTACTGTCATGTTGTATGGTGTGATTTTTGTTTCAATAGTTCCACAAAAAGCAAAAGTAAATCCAAGAGCAGAAAGTATATGTTATGAATGCAAAACAGAAAAAATATATCAAAAGTATATATTTTTTATATAATTGGTTATTTGAAACTTATTTTCGTTTGCATTTTGACAAGTTTTTGGTTCCATTGTTTTTGTTTTTTTGGATTTTCCCAGTAAGGTCTTTTGCTTCTGGAATCTCTCTTTGCTTCTGCTTCGTTTTTTGCTTCTGACTTTTGGAACACATTTCACGTGTGGGAGGGGCTTAGATGAAGGTGTTCCTCTGCAATCTCCATTGGTCACTGATTCCGGACTGACACAGCGCTCTGAGACCGCCTCTGGGACCAAGCCACGCCCACCCCACCAGCTTCCTAGCGTTTTCAAACATGGCGGAACGCGGTGGTTCTGTTTCACAATAGCATGTAAACTAAGTTTTATCATAAAAGTTTATACAAAGGTTATAATTAATTGCTAAATGGTCTGTAGATATTGCAAATGTACACTGTATAATAACTACATTAAGCATGGCAGTTAATATTTAGCACACTTCACCAGCGCGAACTTTTTAAAATTTTAGTGAACTGGATGCAGGCATGAAAATCTGTCACCTTGCGGCGAAATTCGCCGTTTTGAAGTTTTCACATTTTGCGGTAAAACAAACTCTTATGAAAAATAGGTAGATAGTAAAATAAGAAACAAGATTTTTTTGTAGTTCTAAATGATGAACCCTGGTATTTTTTACACTCATTTTTGCCGCTGATGTTATTTATTGGTTCATTAAGATGTAATGGTTTTGACTGAGCCATCTGGAATGGCGAAAGCAGCTTCTCGCGTTTACAGATCTGGCTCCATATATTGACAAGACAGGTCAATATTTTTCAGCGCGACATTACCGTGAGAGAAGTCAACAGGGAAGAGCGTTTTTTATTTAATCGCTGCTGTAGCTTCTGTCACCGTTTTGCCACATTCACAATAGTAGCGACTAGTTACTCGCTCCTCCTGGATCATTCGCTAGCGTCCCCGCGGGTCTAAAGTGAGAAGGAAATTAATCCGCACTCTGCGTTTCAATGGACTACTCTTCTTACTCCCACCCCTCCAAGTTAAAATCTTTTTGTTTTTATCTCTGAGTCGGACAGTGTCTGAATGTCATGTCTGACATGTATTATGTTTAGTATCTCTATGTTCAATGGTTCAATGAATATTGTTCACTTCTTAATAAAATATGGAGAGCACAAGATGCATGTGATGTGTGTTTGTGTGTGGTACCTGCAGAACACTGAAAAACAGTGTGAGTGAACAAAGCTGGTTGTATATAGGGTGGCCACTTTTCAGTATTGCTTTAATTTTGGTATTTGGCTTTAATTTTGGTATTTTTTACTATTGTGTATTTTACTATATTTGGCATCACCTCTCGTACACCAGCTGCCCCCCACCCCCCGTCCGTCGCCATACCAGATATTGCAAATACTCATATTTCTTCCACACATCAATGTTCTCTCCATCCAGTTCACTAAAATTTTAAAAAGCTCGTGCTGGTGAGCATGCTTAATGTAGTTATTATACAGTGTACATTTGCAATATCTACAGACCATTTAGCAATTAATTATAAACTTCGTATAAACTTTAATGGTAAAACTCAGTTTACATGCTACTGTGAAACAGAACCCCCGTGTTCCGCCATGTTTGAAAACGCTGGGAAGCTGGTGGGGTGGGCGTGGCTTGGTCCCAGAGGCGGTCTCAGAGCTCTGTGTCAGTCCGGAATCAGTGACCAATGGAGATTGCAGAGGAACACCTTCATCTAAGCCCCTCCCACACGTGAAATGTGTTCCAAAAGTCAGAAGCAAAAAACGAAGCAGAAGCAAAGAGAGATTCCAGAAGCAAAAGACCTTACTGGGAAAATCCAAAAAAACAAAAACAATGGAACCAAAAACTTGTCAAAATGCAAACGAAAATAAGTTTCAAATAACCAATTATATAAAAAATATACTTTTGATATATTTTTTTCTGTTTTGCATTCATATCATATACTTTCTGCTCTTGGATTTACTTTTGCTTTTGTGGAACTATTGAAACAAAAATCACACCATAATGTTGAGCTTGCTTAAGAATTCCCTCAACCCCCTCATAGACGTGGATGAGGTTGTAGGCACCGCGTAGATCAAGTTTGGTGAAGTACTGGGCCTCTCTCAGCTGCTCTAGTACGGCTGGCATTAATGACAGTGGGTAGGGGTGTTTCGTTTCACCAAGAGGGAATTGAGCCATTGGGAATCTATACAAGGTCTTTAACAAAGAAGACACTGGTAGATCTGGCGATGTGGATGGAGGATGTAACCCTGAGCTAGAAACTCCATGATGTCCTGCTCCATTACCTGCTCCTCTTCTTGTGACAACGGGAAGTCAAGTCAAGAGGTTTTATTGTCATTTCAACTACATACGGAGTACACAGTGAAACGAAACAACGTTCCTCTATATTGCAACGTTCCTCTGTATTGCAACCTGCCTACCGGGACAATTATAATCTTCTCTGGTGTCTTTAGTGTTCAGTACAGTCTGTTCTTGTTCCTGGTTAATGGGTGCTCTGATCCAGAATGTGATAGATGTTTACAGGACAGGTTCAATGACTGAGAACTGACATGAAATATTAAAATAAATACAATATTAAAACAGTAAATAAAAATGTACTAATGTAATGTGAATATAATATACAGAATAATCATGTACTGAACATGTAAATCAGTACTGATGAAAGGAGAGAGTGGGTCACCCTGTACTGTATTCTGGTGTACAGGATGTATATGTATGTAACTCACAACTTTGTGTTTGGTTCTGGTGATGTATTTTGTAACCAATCAAGTTATGTATTCTTGTGTAATCTGATGTTATCTGGACCAATCATATTACATGAGAGTGTCAGGTGAAAAGAGGGAACACAAACCATATTTGGTCAGGAGATGCAAATCTTAGAGAGGCACAACCAGAAAACTGTATAAAGAATCTTCATTTTCACATGTAGATTCACAGAGAACGTGTTACACACATGAGAAGAGTTGTTTCTTCACCAGACACATAATTGTAATTTTGTGCCTGACATTTTTGTGTATGTTCCAGGTGTGCTGGGTGAAGACATGTGGGGTGTAACTTACACTCATGAACGTGTGTGTGTTCTCAAAGGATCGTCTGTTCAGCTCTCCTGCTCCTACAAATACCCTGCAGGACGCAAAGTGACAGAGTCATTCTGGCACATTAACTGGTCTGATTCTTACCCTGTGGATGTGAAAAAGGAAGAGAGGTATTCTGGGAGAGTGCAGTATGGACAGAACTCCCAGAACACCTGTAGTATGACACTCACTCACCTGAGAGAGAGTGACGCTCACACATATAAGTTCAGATTCTATACTGATGATCCTAAGGGTAAATACTCTGGTGTACCTGGAGTCATTCTGTCTGTCACAGGTAATTATAACATAAAACATTTTAGTTCATCATCAAAATGTTTTATGAAATAATACTAAACATTGTTAATAAAATCACTCACAGGTCTAAAGGTTACAGTGTCAGACGGACGTGGTGTAAAGAACCTGATGTGTAACTCCACTTGTGCTCTGTCCAACAACCCCACCTACATCTGGTTCAGGAACGGACAGAGAATGTCTGACTGCATATCCGTCTCCTGCTCTGTACCTGCAGACAGATTTGCAGACAGATACAGCTGTGGTGTTGAAGGACATGAGAACATCACCTCTCCTGCAGTGTGTGAGTGCAGTTTACAACACACACAACCCACACACAACCCACACGCAACCAAAACAATCCAAACGCAATCCACATGCAACCCACACACAACCTACATGCAACCAACACGCAACCCACACGCAACCCACTCATAATTATCAACGCTAGTGTTATTTGTTAGCTGTAACTAAAGGACCTCATTAACAACAATAACATGGAAAACTATATTAATCTCCCAAACAGATTCCCCTAGAGGTTTAGAGGTTGTGTTTATTTTAAAAGTTAACACCGTGTTTGTGTTCAGATTCCCCTAGAAACACCAGCACAGTGGTGGTTCCCTCTGGAGAGAGAGTGGAGGGAGGTTCAGTGACTCTGACCTGCAGCAGTGATGCAAACCCTCCTGTTCTCAACTACTCCTGGTTTAAGCAGAGAGCAGCTGCAGACACACTGCTGGGAACAGGCCAGAACTACAGCATCACCAACATCAGCTCCCAGCACAGTGGACTCTACTACTGCACCGCTCACAACCAGCTAGGACAGCACAACTCCACCGCCGCCTTGCTGGACGTGTTATGTAGGTGCAGTTTTCGCCTTGAAACAGTGAATTCAGTATGTTTAAAATATAACTAGTGTTGTCAATTCCAGGTTCCGAGATTAAAAGTCCTCACCAGGATTTTGCTCAAGCTTGCTAGATTTTCTTATTAGCAATCCAGGTAAAATTAGTGCAATCAACACAATCCACGAAGCCTGAGCAAAATCCTGGTGAGGACTTTTAATCTCGGAACCTGGAATTGACAGCACTAATATAACATAGTGACGTGCATGAAAAAGGCAACATCTTTTTGACCAATGACACTTCTTTATTGGCAAACAGCTTTCTCACAAATACAAACAGACTGAGAGCTTCACTGTATAATGACAGAAGTGATTAATTTCTCTAACAACCTCCATCATGGTGCTTTACGTTAAATCCCACTTACGGCTCTAAGAGTCTGGTGGCATTAACCACGGTTAATAACAACACACAATATAGTGCCAGAACAACAATATCCATCAATTATGTTGGTGAACAAGAACTCGCGGTGCATGATGAGAGGTGGACGCAAGCCCCGCCTCTCCTGTTACCTCTCACACACAAGCCCCGCCTCTCCTGTTACCTCTCACACACACTGTGATTGCGGACCACCACCACCATCAGCAACCCTGCTGAGACCCGGTACAAGCACCTTCTAGCAGCCGATCCGCAGTGGTAGTGACGCTCTGATCAGTTACTGCATACGCCTCTGGCCATTTGAGAAAAAAGTCCATAGCCACGAGCACATAGTGGTTTACAACGTCAGTGCAGGAGAACGGAGTAGTTGCGTTTGGTCCTGTGAAGTGCCCGGCTGTAGTATATAATTACTCTCTTGTGTCAGGGTTGGACCCAGGCACGTGCCTCCTGCCGCCACTAGGCGGAGCACGCGAGCTAGACCTGGGGGCAATCAGGCACAATAGGCTGCAGGTGTTTGCAGCCTACTTAAGGCGAGCAACTTCAGCAGTCCTTTGCTGAAGTTGTTAGTTGTTGTTGCACTCGCAGCCTAAGCCAGTTACTCTTGCAGTGACTTATTTCTCTCAGTCTTCCGTTTCTCCCCTGAGTGTTCTCAGGTTTTGTCTCTCGTACGTTCTGTTTGTTTCTTCCCTCTCTGTTCTATGTCGGTTTGTGTACCAGTGTTCTGGTGGACAGGCTGACAGGTATCCTGGTAGAAGCTTAGGTCTTTCCTACCTAAGCTTCATCTATTTTATTTCCCCTTTTGACACGTCGAGGTTCTCCGTGTAGTTCTTCTGTTGTTCCCTCTGGGTTTTTTGTTTTCGTTTTCCCGCAGTCGCGGAGGTTTCAGTTTGGCTGTTTTTTGCCGTTTTGCTTTTAGTGGGTTTGCACTTGAGTCCTACACTCCTCGAAACCAGCGCGACACCACCGTGTTCAGGGGTGCCGCGTTACATCTTGCACTTGTGACAACACTGCCCCAATCCCCAGATGCGTCCATGTCTACAATGAACTGTCCACTCACCTGGGGAAGGCCCAGAACAGGAGTGGTGTACATCACCAGAACGCCCCATCCTCCTCATCAGACCACCAAAAGACCAGAACAACAATACGCCTTTAGAAGTCAGCTGGTGCAGGGGAGTACCACCCCCTCCTTGACACCCCGAATGAACCTGTGGTAATAGGAGGACAATCCCAGGAATCTCCTGAGTTCCTCTGTGTTGGATGGTGTGGGCCATTGTTGTACTGCCTTAACCTTTTCTGAGTCAGTAGCCACACCTTCACCACTGACCACGTGCCCCAGGAACTCGACTTCCTGCTGGAGGAGATGGCATTTTTTGGGATGGAGTTGCAGGTTAGGAGCTCTGATGGCCAGAAACACTTGTTCTAGGTAGGCCACGGCTCCATCAAAACTTGGAGCGTGCATGAGCAGATCGTCCAGATAGACTATGTATCGCTCCCGCGGCGTCCAGCTAGAACTCGTTCCATTAAGTGCTTGAAGGTGGCTGGGGCATTGCACTACCCAAACGGCATCACGCTAAACTGCCACAACCTCGTCCCCAAGGTGAACGCCATCTTCTCCCTAGCGTCTGGTGTGAGCACCACCTGCCAGTTTCCACTACGGAGGTCCAGTGAGCTGAACCATGACAACCCAGCGACCTTATCCAGCGTGTCATCGATGCAGGGCAGGGGGTAGGCATCTGCCTTGGTGACCGCATTGAAACGGCGATAGTCCACCCAGAACCGTCAGCTATCATCCTTCTTTGTCACTGGTACCACCAGTGCCCATGGGCTGTTGGATGGCTCAATAACCCCAGCCTCCTCCATCTCTCTGGGCTTCTATTTCACTGCCTGATGTTTAGCGGGGGGAGGTGGTGCGGGTGCAGCCGGATGGGTGCGGTTGTTCTGGTCTCGATGGCGTGTTGCAGCAGGTCTGTCTGGGTTCAGTCCTCCTCCAGGGCTGTGAACACATCCACATGAACCTCCAGCAGCTCCCACAGTCTCTGGTTCTCACTGTGGCTGAGACCCTCCCTGGTCCACAACTCTCACACGCCCTCCCAGTTGGCACTGGATGACACGGCTACGTGGGCTGGGGTTCCGCACAGGTGTCCTTGATATGGTGGCTCTGGTCTTCTCCGTTTGTGGCCTCTCTTACCACTTGAGTGGGCTGCATCTATGGGGCCACTGCACCTGCAGCCTGGTTCCCATCACTGCGATTGCAGAGTTCGGTCTTCACAATATAAATACAGTTATGATGGCATTTTATCAAACTGAGTTCAGTAACATTTATCAACTACAACTGAATCAAACAGAGTTCAGTTCCACTAATCAGCACATCCCCCCCAAAAAAATCTTGAACACTATGAACACTACATTATATTGTCAACAAAATTTAAAATACCTTCCTTAACAACTAGGGATCTAAACTGGCCAAATTGATGTTGTAAAAATTATAGAGTTAATTAAACAGAGACAATTTGCATCTGTGAAAAGATCACTGATAGAGACGTATATTCATTTTTCAGAAGAGTTACTAAATGCAAAAATTAGGGTGTATAATGGAACACGCAATTGGCCTGTGAGCTAAACATACAGATTTGGCATTTACTGCAAAACCAGCATAAACATTTAGTTTTTATTAATTTGTTTTCTAAATGCATTTAAAACACCATCTATACAGTTTTAATGCAGGTTAAGATTGATGTTCAAGGCTGTGGCTAGAGTTACACATTAAAGTTTGGATTAAATGTTTACAGGTTGGGATTCATGTTTATTTTTAAAGTTAACACCGTGTTTGTGTTCAGATCCCCCTAGAAACACCAGTGCAGTGGTGGTTCCCTCTGGAGAGAGAGTGGAGGGAGGTTCAGTGACTCTGACCTGCAGCAGTGATGCAAACCCTCCTGTTCTCAAATACTCCTGGTTTAAGCAGAGAGCAGCTGCAGACACACTGCTGGGAACAGGCCAGAACTACAGCATCACCAACATCAGCTCCCAGCACAGTGGACTCTACTACTGCACCGCTCTCAACCAGCTAGGACAGCACAGCTCCACCGCCGCCCTGCTGGACGTGTTATGTAGGTGCAGTTTGCTGTGTGAGATCCTCTTGTGTTGGGAGTGTAATATGTTCAGTGACGTGTTGAGTTTCTCTGCTCTTCAGACCCTCCCAGAGTCCCGTCTGTTACTGACCGTGTGTCTGGGGACTTGATCACCCTGCTGTGCTACAGTGACTCCAACCCCAACAGCACTTACACCTGGTACAGGAAGACAGGAAGTGATGTCATACCTATTGGAAATGGCACCAGTTTAACTTTAAATGCAAGTACAGTTGGACCTTTCTACTGTGAGGTGAAGAATCGCTTTGGATCATCCAATTCAACAGAATGGTCCTTCACATCAGGTACGGTGTGGGCTGGGCGGAGTTCCTACACTGGTTAGAGACACTCAGCATGTAGACTGAGGTGGTCTTGATCTCTCTTCTCTGGTTCTGTTGCATTTGAGTTCACTGAGTTCTGTGACTGTTTGCACATGTGTGTAAAGTCTTACACGTGTGTGTAAAGTCTTCTCACTGTTGCAGATAACACAACTGTGATGTATACAGCTGCTGGAGTCACTGTGGGTTTGTTTCTGGTACTTGTTGCTGCCCTCCTGTGGATGAGGTGAGAAATGCAAGACACATTTATTCCTCTGGGGTTTCTTCATAAGATTTATCATATTCATAAACTCTGGTCCATTACGTAGGTAAGATGTTTCTGCTGATGTTTCTGTGGTGTTCTTACAGAAGTCGAGCTGCAGCTCCCAGGAGCAAACATGAGGAGAACAGTGTGAACGTGAGTTTTAGTGAGAAACTCAGGACAGACGTGAGGCTTCATAGTGACCCAAATGGTTTCTTTACTGGGTCTGAGGTTCTACTGGGCTGTACAGGCAGTGACAGACTTTACAGTGGCAGACTTTACAGTGGTAGGTTTTACAGTGGCAGGTTTTACAGTGGTAGGTTTCTCTTTCTCTCTCATCATGACTCTACTCCTGTGTATGGAAACATCTCTGCACTGGCCATGACCTCTGACCCCACACTCTCACAATTCTTAACTGACCAGGATGATGTTCAGTATGGCACTGTATATTTCACACGAAACCACACACAGGAAGTGTCTCCATCGGCAACCACAAGACATATACCTGGCCCACCAGAGGATGTTCAATATGCTTCTGTGAACTTCAAGAGACACTCTGCTGCCACCCTGTGAGCATATCATGCCATTACACCTACTAGAATTATAAAATGTTTACTCTGTGGCTGATTCTGATAAATGGTTCATAAATTAATTCCACAGGTCTGAAGGAGCTGATGACCCGTGTCAGATCTACAGTCAGGTCCATAAACCCAAACCCCACACATAAGCAGCGCAACACCCTCACCGTGAGCTCAGAGCTCTGGTCTCTAACAGCAGAACATGCAGCAGCTCTGGATCCTGGAGAAACGCTGAGAAGTTGAATTTCAGTTTTCCAACAATCACCGTTCAGCCAGACAGGAGGGAGTCTGGTGACGTTGGACCACTTTACTACCGTAAAAGGGCTTTGGTTGTTTCTCTCTGAACACAGGAGGCTGATACCAGTGTTAGTACTGGATTAGTGTTCATGCACTGAACATGCTTGAATTGTGCTTAGTTGTTAGATGTTACATATGTATCCGCAATGTTAGTTATGTCTGGACATTCTGTTAGTTTGTTTTAACTGTAATGTGTAATCAGTACACAGTGTAATGACTTTCGTCTGGTGTTGTAGTAAACTTTGATCTTGGTTGGTTTGGGCTATTGTAAAGAACATTGTCATATTACTGATTGCTAAGATAATACAAGTATGAAAATATAGTGTGCATATTGAATCTTAATTTTTTGTGCTAAGTAGTAATTCAGTAGTTAGTGTTTTGTCTACATATAAAGTATAAGAAGCATTTCTATATCTTATTTTATATTTTACTTGCAGTGTGACTTGTGATTTCTATAATTTGTTATTTCTATAATTTGAACTTTCAAAATGAAAGTAACTGTCACTTTTCAACATGACAGATTATTTCTTACAGTAATTTTGACTCTGGCTGGTTTTGCTTTGATTGTATTTTTGTGGTTTGTCCTGGACTGTATTTTTGACCACACTGAATTCCACTATTGGCTGGTGGTAGACGCCATGCAGAGGGTTATTGTCCCATCATGGTTCCTGATCCTCCTCATTACCATCCTCAGGTGTGAGGTTCTCACTTCAGTGTGTTTGGATCTTGGTTGATTCATCCTGGATAGTCACCCATATTCCCCCTTCACTAGTGCACAGTCTGCATGCTGGATTTGGGATGAAACCACCTGTCACTCACATCAGTGTTTTATTCTTTATTCTGTTTTGTTTCCCATGTGTTTCTCCTGCCACGCCCATGACATTTGTAACTCCGCCCCCTGATTATTATTCCCATCTGCTTCTAGTTGTTTCTCTTGTTAGTCCAGTGTATTTAAACCCTCTTCTTTGTCTTGTTTGGTGCTGGTTATTGAATGTATTTGTTTTTTTGGTATCTGACTGCTAGTAAGTATTGAGATATTTCTCATTATTGTTTGTCTGTATTGTAATCTGTGTGTTATTTCCAGTTTATGTTGTAAAGTGCACACTAGTGATCACTAGGGGGGTGTGGACCCTGGCACAGTGCCAGTGTAGCAGTTGGGGTTAAGTGCCTTGCTCAAGTCAAGTCATGTCCTTGGGAATCGAACCCACAACCCTCTGGTCATAAGACCAGTTCCCTAACCACCAGACTGCCCCATTTTGATTAATTTATCTGTTCTTGCTGTGGTTCCCGTGTTTGTCCATCTGTTTACTTCTTTTAATTAAAACACCTTCACTTGTGATTCACTCACACTTCTGACTCGACCCCAGTGTGTTAGACGCACCTTTTTAATTTCATTGAATCGGCTAAGTGTCACGTTGTGGTCCCCGGCCCCTCCCTTTTGGGTGTGTTTACGTTGTCTGCGTCTACTCGTCTACTCGTCTGCGTCTGTGGATCTCCGTGGGTGCGGTTATGTCTTGTGATAATCCGTCTCACCTGTGGCTCGTCTCGACATCACATGGGGTTTATGTAGTTTGCCTATTTAATGTGCATTCGCGCAGTGTCTTGTGCTCGTCGTTGTTTGAGTCTCTTATACGTATACATGTTTGTGTTCTACGTGCGCTGTCTGCGCTTGTGTTTTACGTAATAAACGTAACGTCCGTTCAGCAAGAACCAAGGATTTCTGTCTCGTCCTTCGCCACGCTCCGGTCGTTACACTAAGCAACACAACTGAAACCATTTACCTCCACATCTAGTAGTTTTAAATTAAATACCTAACAATACCCCAGAATGTAAATTTGGAAAAATTTAATAATCAAGTGTGACCATTAAAAGATCAACAAATCAGTATTCCCTGACCCCTTGTTTCAGTTTCTGCCTCATTCACACTTGCATCTAGTTTATCCTTTTTAGTATTTAAACCCTGTGTTCTGTCTTCCTGGTTGTCAGATTTTGAGTACTTATGTTCCTGGTGTTTTGTGGTTCACTAGTTTTTTCGAAGTTTTGAACTAATTTGTATTTTATATACCCACTGCTTGGAGTGAGGTTGTGTGTGGGTTGCGTGTGAGTTGTGTGTGTTGTAAATTGCACTCACACACTGCAGGAGAGGTGATGTTCTCATGTCCTTCAACACCACAGCTGTATCTGTCAGCACATCTGTCTGCAGGTACAGAGCAGGAGACGGATGTGCAGTCAGACATTCGCTGTTCGTTCCTGAACCAGATGTAGGTGGAGTTGTTGGACAGAGCGCAGGTGGAGCTACACATCAGGTTCTTTACACCACGTCCGTCTGACACTGTAACAGTTAGACCTGTGAGTGATTTTATTAACAATGTTTAGTATAATTTCATAAAACATTTTGATGATGAACTAAAATGTTTTATGTTATGAACAATTACCTGTGACAGACAGAATGACTCCAGGTTCACCAGTGTATTTACCTGAAGGATCATCAGTGTAGAATCTGAACTTATATGTGTGAGCGTCACTCTCTCTCAGGTGAGTGAGTGTCATACTACAGGTGTTCTGGGAGTTCTGTCTATACTGCACTCTCCCATAATACCCCTCTTCCTGTCTCTCATCCACAGGGTCAGTACCAGACCAGTTAATGAACCAGAATGACTCTGTCACTGTGAGTCCTGCAGGGTATTTGTAGAAGCAGGAGAGCTGAACAGATGATCCTTTGAGAGCACACACACCTTCATGAGTGTAAGTTACACCCCACATGTCTTCACCCAGCACACCTGGAACACACACAAAAATGTCAGGCACAAAATTACAATTATGATCGCAACACTGAAATATTTATGACTGAAATAAAATTGTTGTCTAATTGGTGAAGAAACAACTCTTCTCATGTGTGTAACACATTCTCTGTGAATCTACAGTTGAAAATGAAGATTCTTTATACAATTTTCAGGGTGTGCCTCTCTAAAATATTAATCTCTTGACCTAATATCCTGACCTAATACCACAGCCTATAACTATCACACACATACAGTCTATAACAGATTAACACACATGTTGTACATCCTATAACAGACTAACACACATGTTGTACATCCTATAAGAGTCAAACAGGATCTGTTCAGCTAACTGCTACTAATAGAGGAACCCAGTGGAGTATCTCACACCATCAGTGAGTCGTGTGGTTTCAGATATTTTCAGCATGTCCATCACATATCAGTCAAACACACAGACGTTTAACTCACCAATTAGCCTGCAGAACTGTCCATTAATGTTTCATTTACACAACAGGACAATATTTAACATGCAGATGTCACAGCGATGAGAATCTCACACCAGCGTGTTAGTCTGTTATAGGCCGTACGTTTGTGTCAGTCTGTTATAGGCTGTACGTGTGTGTTAGTCTGTTATAGGCCGTACGTTTGTGTTAGTCTGTTATAGACTGTGCGTGTCTGTTCATCTAACTGCTAACTGCTCCTAAAAGAGGAACTCAGACTAGTTTATCTCACACCAATGAGAATCTCACACCAGTGAGTCGTGTGGTTTCAAATGTTTTCAACATGCCTATCACACATCTTGTCTTGTTACAGTCATGCCATTTAACTTGAAGTTGCAAAACTCCTCATTAGTGATTAATTTGGATATCAGGCCAATATTTAACATGCAAATGTGACTCTCTTATGATTTAAATTCACAGTAAATAAATAAAACCCCCAGAACCCCAAACACAGACCAAAGGAACTGTCACCCAGTTACTGCACACTGACACGTTTCTCATCTCTGGATTATTGGTGACATCTGTTGCTCATTCCCTCTATCTGTTTAAACCTTATTGTCACCGAGATGTGTTTCTACTGTTCACTGTGTACTGAACACTTTGTTGTCTGTTTGTTATTCTGACTTCTCTGAATCACTGACCATGTGTACCAAGAACACCATCACCTGAGTACGAAGAGTTCACACCTGCTCCTACCTAGAACCTACATACAGAGATCCTCCTGTTCTCACTCACACTGTACTCACATGTACTGGGATGTCTTCAGTGGGAGTATTGTTTACTGGGATGTCTTCAGTGGGAGTATTGTTTACTGGGCTTTCCTCAGTTGGATTAAATCATTTGGACTAGATTGGAGGTGTGTCGGTGGAGGTGTGTGAGTAGAGGTGTGGGGTGGAGGTGAGTGCTGGTGTGAGTGGAGGTGTGTGAGTGCTGTTGTGGGGATGATGGTGTGTGAGTGGAGGTGTGGGAGTGAAGGTGTGTGAGTGGGTGGTGGTGTGTGAGTGGAGGAGTGTGGGTGGTGGTGGTGGTGTGAATGGAGGTGTGTGAGTGCTGTTGTGGGGATGATGGTGTGTGGAGTGGAGGAGTGTGAGTGGAGGTGTGGGTGGTGGTGTGAGCAGAGGAGTGTGAATGGAGGTGTGTGAGTGGAGGTGTGTGGGTGGTGGTGTGTGGGTGGAGGTGTGTGAGTGGAGGTGTGAGCAGAGGAGTGTGAATGGAGGTGTGTGAGTGGAGGTGTGTGGGTGGTGGTGTGAGCAGAGGAGTGTGAATGGAGGTGTGTGAGTGCTGTTGTGGGGATAATGGTGTGTGAGTGGAGGTGTGGGGATGATGGCGTGATGAGTTGGGCTTGTTTTGCAATCACAGGATATTTGAAACTAGCAGTCATTGAGACAACAATGAACTCCAGAAAATTAGTGAGAGAAATAAAACTTGTCCAGCAGGACAATCATAAAAAATCATAAATGTAATTTAGTCGTGTCAGTATGTGACATCTGCATGTTAAATATTGGTCTGTTGTGTAAATTAAACATTAACAAAGAGTTCTGCAGCGTCAGGCTAATTGGTGAGTTAAACGTCTGTGTGTTTGACTGATGTGTGATGGACATGCTGAAAATATCTGAAACCACACGACTCACTGATGGTGTGATAAACTCCACTGGGTTCCTCTATTAGTAGCAGTTAGCTGAACAGATCCTGTTTGACTCTTATAGGATGTACAACATGTGTGTTAATCTGTTATAGGATGTACGTGTGTGTTAGTCTGTTATAGGATGTACAACATGTGTGTTAGTCTGTTATAGGCTGTACGTGTGTGTTAGTCTGTTATAGGCTGTACGTGTGTGTTAGTCTGTTATAGGATGTATGTGTGTGTTAGTCTTTTATAGCTGTGACTCATTCTTTGATATTTTACATGAAACTAAGTGAGTGAGTGTTGAGGTTGTTCAGGTATCAGCTGTGTGTGTTTGTTTGTGTGTGTGTGTGTGTGTGTGTGGGGGGGGGGGGGGGGGGTCACAATGTCTCCCAGAACATCAGGAAATATTGCAGTCCTGCTGTTACTGACAGGTATGTTTTTACATTACATTTTCTACATACACAGTAGATACTGTTATTAATGACCCCTGACAGGAGCCACTTGACCAAGAGAAACAAGAAGATAGAAGATATTGACATCAGAATCATATTAGGGTTCATCGGTATTCAAGTATGCTGACACACACACACATGGAATTTTGTTCTGTGAGGAACTCTAGTACAGGAGTGAAGTGAGTGTGCATTATACAGTGAGTGACTGCAGATGTTTGATGAGGGTCTGAGGGGAGAAACTGCTCCTGTATCTGGTGGTTTTGGTCTACAGTGTTCAGTGATACAGGAGGAGAGGAGTTAAACCCAGTCGTGTCCAGGAGGTGAGGGGTCTGTAATTATTTTACATGCCTGCTTCCTGGAGGGAGGACAGAGGAGCACTGATGATCTTCTGTGCTGTTCTGACTGTTCACTGATGAATTTCTTGCTCTGAATGTCAATAGCTGCATTCTAAATTTGTGACGGGCAGGGTGAGCAACTCAAAAAGGAAGCGATTACTCCAAGTCTCAGGGAAAGAGGATGGTTTAATAGAAAGTGTGCAAACCAAAAACCCGTGCATTGTTCCAAATGTAGGAAATAATAACCAACAGTCAATTGGTACAAAGACAAGACGTATATAGACTCCCCTCCGGATGTGCGGCTTACAGCGGCAGCACACAAAACACAACAAAGGGGCAGGAGGGCGGGGACAAGACAGGGACCCGTTCCCTGCCGTCCTGAGCTGAAACACAAAACACATAAAAGCTTCTCGTCACAGGACGCAGACCAGGCAGGGACCCGTTCCCTGCAGTCCTGGAGCTGAAAACATAAAACACATACAGGTTAGCTCGCCTCCTGGGCGGGACCCTGGACCGACCGGGCCGTCAACAAGACGATAACCACGCCCCGGTCGGTCACAGGGTCCTCGCGCCCTAACCGGCCTTAGGCCGCTTAAGCCCCACTGCTGTGTGTGGACCGGGAGCACATGGCCCAACAAACGTCATAGGTGTGGATGTGTGCAGGCCGCCACACTGGGGTGCGGCCACGGCTTCTACCGACCACCTCCCGAACCTACCTCCTCGCTCGGAGCTGACCCCTGCCCTTTTGCTAGGGGTCACCCCAGACTCCTGGAGAGTGAACCCCTCCCGGGGCCCCTCATCTCAAGGTGGACTCCTCCACCCAACCCAGGAGCGCCAGAGACCAGGGCCCTGGCAATCCGCAACAGGGACACGCTGGTCACCCCGAGCTCGAAGGAGAGGGTCTCCTCCTGGAGACCCCACTAGGTCCGGGAGTACCGCAGTCCACCACCAGGAGCGACCTGCAACACATCACACACACACGCACACAGACAACACATAACACAAAACGCGCACTGCTCCGACCACTGACCCCCCTTTTACACAGGGGGGAAGGGACCCCTTCTTGGCATGAGGAGACACCCTGTCCTTACACCCCAGGCGTCCTCCGCCTACAAAGGGGTACAGGGGCTCCTCCTTGCTCAGGGGTCCCTCCCAACCGGTCAGGTCTTCTGATGGAGCAGTGCCTTCTGAGCCACATGTCGTGGCTCAGGAACCCCATAGCTCCCCCCCAAAAACATATTTAGGGGGGGCCCCTCTGGGGAATAACAAAACAAAAAACACAAACACAACATATAACACTGACGCACCCAGGATGCCCTCCGTGCCACATCCAGTGGCACGGGACCTCTAATGGGCCCCTCCCCACACACCGTGAAGAGGGGTGCAAGAGAGGAATTACATAAAACAAAGCACGCTACACTCTAGGACAAAACGAACATGCAAAGACAGAACACAAACAAACGGACAGGACCTACCGATGCGCGCGCTCTGCGGAGCGTGACGCGCCTACTCCAGCTCTCTCTCTCTCACCGTTTTCCCCACGGGATCCGCAGATCCTTGGAGAGAGGGAGAGCTATACGCGAGCGGCTGCGCGTCACGCCCACAGCGACGCTTCTCTCGAGCTCGCAGTCAAAAGGCACCGAGAGACCCTCGCGTCTAACGCGGTCTAGCGTGCGGCACGCACCGGTGGACCCGACTACATACACACACCACGGGACACTCACACACTCGCTCACGTCTGCGTCGTTATTAAAACAAAACACTACAACGTACATACACACACACAGACGATAACGGACAACGGACGTGCGCATTGTGAGGCACCGGTAGTTTCGCTGGGCGAGAGCGGAGTCTACCGGTCCCCAGCTCTAGTCACCGCCGTGTGATTTACAGGTTTAAACACAAACAACATTTAAACACGGCGGGACGAGTGGGGACAGACTCAACACTCTCTCAGACAATACACGACAAACACACAGCACGTAGACAAACACTTACCACGAGACATGACCACGAACGAAGGAGAAAGCAAAGGAGACTGGCGGCTTCCGAAAGGTGGCTGGTTATTCTGTGACGGGCAGGGTGAGCAACTAAAAAGGAAGCGATCATGCCGAGTCTCAGGGAAAGAGGATGGTTTAATAGAAAGTGTGCAAACCAAAAACCCGTGCATTGTTCCAAATGTAGGAAATAATAACCAGCAGTCAACTGGTACAAAGACGACGTATATAGACGAACAAACGACCCTCAGGTGAGACGGATCACGGGTCCCGCCCACCTGAGGGACGAACATCACGTGACCAAAAACAGGACCGCTGCCGCTGTAACCGGGGGCGACCGGTAGGGGGCCCCCCCCACAACGTGACAAAATTGGATATTTAAGTTCTCTGTGTCCTGTCCTGTGTCCTTATGTTTATTTCGTTATATTTGTATTTATTTTAATATTTTTAATTTATTTAAATTTATCAATTGTATGTAGTTTGTAAAGCACTTTGAATTTCATGCATACATAAATATTATGCACAAATAAAGTCATCATTATTATTGTGACGGGGTGACTGATGCAGCAAATGTGTGTTCAGGAAGAGTTGCAGCGAAAGATGTCATGAGCAGGCTCACTCCTGTAGGTTCACTCCTGTAGGTTCACTCCTGTATGAGGGTGAGGGTGCTCACACTGGAAGGAGGAGATCAGTGGGGTCCAGTATCTGGGAGGCCGGCGGGGGGGGGTGGTTTCTATGGATACAGCGACGGCTGAAAAACCGTTAGAAGCTGGACAGTCCATACTTTCCCAGGGTGCCCTGTGTGTGCCTGTGCTGCTCTGGACATTGAGGATGTGGGTTTACGTGCCACATTGCACAGTCCAGACTCCAGTCCACCGATCCGAGGAAGCGTTGAGAAGGGAGCACTGTTCCTTTGTAGGTGGAAGTAGCGAGACGGTCGTATTGTCGAGAGAGTGAGTCCGCCCCTCGTATTCTTCTCACCTGGGGAAGTGTTCCAAGAAGCGGGTTAAGCGAGAAAACCGGGTAAGTTAGCTCAGAGTTCACGGAAACTCGAGGTTTTCCGTTCCAGAAACCGAGCTTAGAGAGAACCTGAGTCAGTTACTATAGCAACTTATGCTCTGAAGCTAACCTGCTCGCTGGCAGGTTAACTTGGACCTGACCCAGAGTTACAAACACGTCATCATGACGTGTCATTTCCTCGAAGATCATGTGGATATTGAAGCTCAGTTTATTCACTGAGTTCTTCGTCGGGAACGCCTTATAAAACCCCGAATAGACATAGGCCTACTATAATTTTCGGATTATTTTTTTAATGAATGTTATCGTTTTCAGCACAATCCATTACTTACATCAATAACTTTATTATTATAATAACATTTCAAATATTACACATCGCGGATCAGCCCTAAATTCTCTCCAGATTGTTATATATCGGTCTTCGTTTTTTGCTAGTGGAAGTTTTCTTTAGGAGATGCGGAATCTGTCAGCAAAACTACTGTATGTCGGTCTGTCCGAAAACTATGTCCGGCATTAAAATGACTAGTGCCCAGTTTTGTGGTGTTTCCTGGGCATAAGCCAGTTATGAACATCAAAGAGGAATTCCACAGCATCATTGGTTTGTCTTTAATTCACACGGACAATAAAGAAATTAAGCAAAGGAGAAGCAATATATAACGAACTTCATTCCATTTACATTTTAAGGATTTCCTGTGATTGGCTGTATTGATGGAACCTACATATGCTACCTATTCCAGCACCATTAGAACATAAAAAATTCATCCATAGCATTAATGTACAGGTATTAACCTTTATAATTCTTAATGAATAATGTACTTATCTTTAATGGTAACAAAAATAACGTAGCTATTGTAACTGACCGTTCTTCCCATCAAGATCATATGTGATGCTTCCCACCTCATCACAAATGTTGAAGCCAGATGGCCATGTGTGACGTTCGGCGAGGGATGAAGGACGAGACAGGAATCCTCCTCTTTACGTCACTTTTATTAAACAAGATTGCGCAATAGCGCACGAGCAACATATATTTCACACGTAATGTGTAGACATTAGACAACGACGAGCACAGGACACTGCGCGAGCGCACATTAAATAGACAGACCATATTAACCCCATGTGATTACGAGACGATTCACAGGTGAGACACATTATTCACACAACATAGCCTTCACCACAGAGTTCCGCAGACGCAGACAAAGCACGTGGACAACGTTTACACACGCCCAAAAGGGAGGGGCCGGGGTCCTCAACGTGACAGACGCCCCCTCCAAGGGCACTACCCGTCCCGGGGTGCCAACAGGACCGAGTGCCCCGAACCCACGACGATGGGCGGATCCGACGCGCTCAGTCCTGCGTCTGGGAGGTGACCGCCCTCGGGGAAGCGTCCGCCACGGACCGCCTAGAACACCCTCCCTGGGAACACAGGGGAAAAGACGTTAGACAACGGCACGGTCACAAAAACACAAACAGGCACGCTTACACACATAGACACAAACGGGAAGAGGGGGTTAGGTACACATACGGGTAGACTTACGAACACAGGCACACACACACATGAAACAGGCGCCTGGCTTCGCGCCAGAAGGAGAGCGATGAGGGGAGTGAGATCGGGAGCCACTGGTGCTGCAGGCGCTGCGGTGGGCGGTCCTCCTCCTGCCCTTGCTGCAAACCCTCCACCGGGCGCAGCGCGGCTGGCGGACGCGCCAGGTGCAGCGCGGTTGGCCGACGCGCCAGGTGCAGCGCGGTTGGTCCCATCCCTCGGTGGGCCGTACGGGAAACCCTCCTCGCCCGTGGATCTCCCTCCGGGCCTGGCAGTGGGAGTGGCTTCCTCTGCTTCCATCTCCTCGTCACTGCCACGGCTCCAGCTCATGGGCTGTCCCGAGCTGCCACCCCGGGAGCAGTCCATGTCGCTGGCTGGGGAGCGCTCGTGGGATGAGCCCGCCTCTGGACTCCTCCTCCTCTTCACCGTCCCGGCGGACAGTTCCGAGGGGGGAGGGCTCTCCTCCTCCGTGTAGGAGCCCTTGGACGGAGGGTAATCCCCGTTCTCCTCCTCCTCCCCACCGTCTTCCTCGGGGCATGCGGAGCACTCCGACGGGGGGTACTCCTCCTCGTCGCCCTCTTGCTCCTCCCCGTCGTCCTCGCCCTCCTCGACAGTGGGAGAGGGACCTACGGGCGGAGGGAGGTAGTCCTCTTCCTCCGACTCCTCCTCATCCTCTTCACCGTAGTCGACGGTAGAGACGTCATCTAGCGACAGAGGATAGGCGTCTTCCTCTGACTCCTCCTCCCTACTGTAGTTGACGGTGGAGGCGTCGCATAAAGACGGAGGGTAGCTGTCTTCCTCGTCTTCCAGCTCCTCCTCCTCGCCTGGAGAGTCCCCCTCCCCAAACTCGCTCTCGGGGGTCTTCTCCACCCCACAGAGCGCAAAGGAGCTCACCTGCAGGGGTGAGGGCTCCCTGGATGAAGTGGGGTGGTATGTTCCCCAAAGCCGCACCGCCTCCTGGCGGAGCTTCTCTGCCGCCTCGGGGCCGTGGTGCACCCGCGCCTGTCGCAGCAGGGACGCACAAATCGGGTCCAGCTCGAGCTGCGCCAAAGTCGGCGGGGCTTCGCAGCGCGGGGGGGAGGAAGAAGAGCGGTGGTGCCGCTTGCATGACTTTTTTCCCTTCTTGGGCTTGCTCTTGTAGCCTGGCATCTTTCTTTGTCTCTTGACGGCTCATCGTTCTGTGATGTTCAGCGAGGGATGAAGGACGAGACAGGAATCCTCCTCTTTACGTCACTTTTATTAAACAAGATTGCGCAATAGCGCACGAGCAACATGTATTTCACACGTAACATGTAGACATTAGACAACGACGAGCACAGGACACTGCGCGAGTGCACATTAAATAGACAGACCATATTAGCCCCATGTGATTACGAGACGATTCACAGGTGAGACACATTATTCACACAACATAGCCTTCACCACAGAGTTCCGCAGACGCAGACAAAGCACGTGGACAACGTTTACACACGCCCAAAAGGGAGGGGCCGGGGTCCTTAACGTGACAGACACCATGTATGATTCCACACTGTACAACAAATCTGAACAGAGTAGGCCTGCGGTAGTTTTGCTAGTTGTTCACATGCAGTGTAATAGGTAAATCAATGCAAACCCTTGTGTGATTATAGGACATGACTGCCTCCTTCATGGAGACAGAGGGTATCCCTGCCTGTCCTATAGGCCTACCTTATGACTCCCTATTCAGATCCTGCACCTGGACCACAGTCCCGCTACAATCAGGCCCACAGCAAAACCAGGGCAAGAATTTAAATGACCCTAGGAATCCTCGAGGCCAGGTTCCAGTGCCTGAAGGAGGTCAGAGTTACCCCTGATAGGGTGTGCCACATAATAATGGCATATGTGGTATTACACAACATTGCAACCATCCAGGAAGAGCGACAGCCTACCATCTCTGACATGCCCACAGACGAGGAACCTTACTGGGTGACAACAGAGATGGTGGAGTTGTCAGAGACTCCATCTGCAATCACTGCTTTCCACATTAAATCATGCACCATCCCCCACCCACCACACCATCCACCCTGTAACCTTTTAATATACATTACAGTCAAATTCACTGTTATGTTTCATTATTTCATTTTTCCTGTAAATAAATATATTTTATAATGTATGTTAAGAATAAGATATAGTACAGCCATACCACTTTGTACAATATTCTTATACTTCATTTTTATCTGATGCCATGTGTGACGATACGGGGTGAGCGAAGGACGAGGCACCGGATCCTTGCTGTAGACGTCACTTTTTATTTAAACACGGAGATTGCGCAATATAGCGCACGAGTAACAGATACGTTGACACAACGTGTAAACATTAGACAACGACGAGCACAGGACACTGCGCGAGCGCACATTAAATAGGCAAGATACATTAGCCCCACGTGATCACGAGTCGATTCACAGGTGAGACTTATTAATCACACAACAAAACCCTAACCACGTATATCCACTGACGCAGACAAAGCACGTGGACAACACACGCCCAAAAGGGAGGGGCCGGGGTCCTCAACGTGACACCATGTGTGTTTCACACCACTCAGATTAGACCTGGAATTAGTAAGTGTAAATTTATTAAATATTTATTTAAAAACTCAATACAGTATTATAAAGGTGGAGAAAATAATAATATAACCGCACCCTTCTGCTAAATATAAAAATATCATTTTCACTCACGCATTAACTCTGTGGGCAATTTTTTGACATGCTGACTGCCTTTCTCTAGCAGCTACCGCAGTATTACATTTACGTTTAATAATATCTAAATATTCTGCATACGCAGTCATTAATACTTCAAGCTACAGTGGTGTGAAATACGATGTTCGACTGATTTTCGAGTTTAAGTCCATGATAAATCCTATTTATCTGTGTTCCATTAAGAATGCCTTTCATATTTACGTGTGAACGCGCTTCTGTCTGGGTCAACCTACTCAGAGTTGAGCGACCCTGATTACTTTAACTCCGATCAGCCGTTTTGGAACCGAAAACTCTGAGTATGTCAGATCGGGGTAAGTTAACTCAGAGTTCAGGGTTAAGTTTAGAGTTTGTTAAACCCGCTTCTTGGAATACCCCCCAGGTCTATAAGTTATTGTGAATGCAAATAAGAGTGATCACCGAGCCTGCCTATAGTTCAGCCTCTTGGTGTTACGCAGGTTCTTACGGTCAGTTCTTACAGCAGCTCCCCGTCACCTACACCATAATTTATCTCCGCTGGTGTGAGCCACCGGCCGTAGGCCTCCTCTCCTCTTCGTCCACTGGGACAGTACACTTCCTACTCCAACATCCGAGGCGTCAAAACAAAGATTATACCTCAACAAAGAAAGGGTAGTTAGGGTTAGGCTGCTGCAAAATAGGGGCAGAAGAAAATGCTGCATTCAGGTCCTAAAAGGCTTTTTCGGCTTCTTCGCCCCACCTGAGGTGTTGAGCTCCACCATGGAGCAGGTCTGTGAGGGGCCTAACCAGGGTGCTAAGTGACTGGAAGAAATGCCGATAGAAATTGGGGAACACCAGGAACTGCTGGAGCTCACGGCATGTCTGGTTCTGCACTTACGTGGCCACTCCCCCTCTCCTTCTGCGGGGGAGATGATAGAAAGGGCGGACGGGTTTTCTTCACCTAGCGGAGTGGTTTCAGTACACGGCGTAGGAAGTGGGCCTGGCAGGGCACCGCGTTCATGTCCTGCTTACACGACAGTTCAGCTGACAGTTCGGCTCTGAGTCCATAATAAATAAATAAATGCGTTGATAAGGGCCGCGTCATTCTACTATGTACCTGCCACCATAGTGTGAAAGTCCATGGTGCACTCAGATGTGGTAACGCTGGCTGGTAAGCGAAGTATATCTCACACTGCACCATGAACCCCTCACACTAGTCCAGATCCGCCGAGTAATGATCTGAACAGGTGATGTGACTTCTGGACGGCGAGGGGCTCGTGGTGCTACCAGACTCTGCTCGGGTGGTGAGCTGCTGAACGCAGATGGCCAGGTTGCCCATAACAGCTGGCCTGGCCTATTATAATTATAATTAACAATTATTATCTTCTCTGGTGTCTTTAGTGTTCAGTACAGTCTGTTCTTGTTCCTGGTTAGTGGCTCTGATCCAGAATGTGATAGATGTGCACAATTCAATGATTGAGAACTGATATAAAATATTAAATACAATATTAAAACAGTAAACAAAAATGCACTAATGTAATGTGAATATAATATAATCAGTACTGATGAAAGGAGAGGGTGGATCACCCTGTACTGTATTCTGGTGTACAGGATGTATATGTACGTAACTCACAACTTTGTGTTTGGTTCTGGTGATGTATTTTGTAACCAATCAAGTTATGTATTCTTGTGTAATCTGATGTTATCTAGACCAGTCATATTACATGAGAGTGTCAGGTGAAAAGAGGGAACACCAATGTTATTTGGTCAGGAGATGCATATTTTAGAGAGCCATACCCTGTATCAAGAATCTTCATTTTCACCTGTAGATTCAGAGAACGTGTTACACACATGAGAAGAGTCTCTGGTTTCTGGTTTTTTCAGTCATGTTTCAATGTTGCCATCATAATTGTAATTTTGTGCTGACTGAGACTGTGTGTGTTCCAGGCGTGCTGGGTGAAGACATGTGGGGTGTAACTTACACTCATGAACGTGTGTGTGTTCTCAAAGGATCATCTGTTCAGCTCTCCTGCTCCTACAAATACCCTGCAGGACTCACAGTGACAGAGTCATTCTGGCACATTAACTGGTCTGGTACTGACCCTGTGGATGTGAGACAGGAAGAGGGGTATTATGGGAGAGTGCAGTATAGACACAACTCCCAGAACACCTGTAGTATGACACTCACTCACCTGAGAGAGAGTGACGCTCACACATATAAGTTCAGATTCTACACTGATAATTCTACGGGTAAATACACTGATGAACCTGGAGTCACTCTGTCTGTCACAGGTAATTGTTCATAACATAAAACATTTTAGTTTAGCATCAAAATGTTTTATGAAATAATACTAAACATTGTTAATAAAATCACTCACAGGTCTAACGATTACAGTGTCAGACGGACGTGGTGTAAAGAACCTGACCTGTAGCTCCACCTGTGTTCTGTCCAACAACCCCACCTACATCTGGTACAAGAACGGACGGCCTGTATCCAACCACAACACACGTGACCTGCGTGTGTCTGACAGTAGTGATGATGCAGGCAGCTACTCCTGTGCTGTAAGAGGACACGAGGAGCTCCGTTCTCCTGCTGTCTGTGAGACGCCCACTTTAAACTGATTCTGCTTATTTATAGTAAACATGTTCAGAGACACTTTGCTGGGTGGTGCTGATGTCAGAGTTGTGGTTTATTATTCTTGGTGTTTGTGGTTTTGTTTTCATTTACTTTCTCTGTTTCAGGTGTTTCTAAAGATTCAGATCAGAACTGCTGGAGTGTGACTTATTCTGTCTCAACTATTTGTGCTCTGATTGGCTCATCACTGGATTTATACAGTAACTTCACTTTTCCTAAAAAAAAGAATGTGACAAAGTCATTCTGGCACATTAACTGGTCTGGAACTGACCCTGTGGATGTGAGACAGGAAGAGGGGTATTATGGGAGAGTGCAGTATGGACAGAACTCCCAGAACACCTGTAGTATGACACTCACTCACCTGAGAGAGAGTGATGCTCGCACATATAAGTTCAGATTCTACACTGATGATCCTACAGGTAAATTCACTGGTGAACCTGGAGTCACTCTGTCTGTCACAGGTAATTATAACATAAAACATTTTAGTTCTTCATCTAAATGTTTTATGAAATAATACCTAAACATTGTTAATAAAATCACTCACAGGTCTAACGGTTACAGTGTCAGACGGACGTGGTGTAAAGAACCTGATGTGTAGCTCCACCTGTGTTCTGTCCAACAACCCCACCTACATCTGGTTCAGGAACGGACAGCGAATGTCTGACTGCACATCTGTCTCCTGCTCTGTACCTGCAGACAGATGTGCAGACAGATACAGCTGTGGTGTTGAAGGACATGAGAACATCACCTCTCCTGCAGTGTGTGAGTGCAGTTTACAACACACACAACCCACACGCAACCCACACACAACTCACACGCAACCCACACGCATCCAACACGCAACCAACACGCAACCCACACGCAACTCACTCATAATTACCAACCACTAGTGCTATTTGTTTGCTGTAACTAAAGAACCTCATTAATAAAAATTACATTTTGTGTTTGTGTTCAGATTCCCCTAGAAACACCAGTGCAGTGGTGGTTCCCTCTGGAGAGAGAGTGGAGGGAGGTTCAGTGACTCTGACCTGCAGCAGTGATGCAAACCCTCCTGTTCTCAACTACTCCTGGTTTAAGCAGAGAGCAGCTGCAGACACACTGCTGGGAACAGGCCAGAATTACAGCATCACCAACATCAGCTCCCAGCACAGGGACTCTACTACTGCACCGCTCACAACCAGCTAGGACACCACAACTCCACCGCCGCCCTGCTGGATGTGTTATGTAGGTGCAGTTTTGTCCTAATGAAACAGTGAATTCGTTATGTTTAAATATAATATAAAAATACATTTATGATGCCATTTTATCAAACTAAGTACAGTTCCACTTAGCACATCTCCATTGTAAAAAATCTTTCAACCAACACAATATAATGTCAACAAAACTGAAAATACCTTCGTTAAAAACCAGAGTTCTAAACTGGCCAAATGGATGTTGTAAAAATGATGGAGTTAATTAAACAATTTGCATCTGTGAAAAGATCACTGATAGAGACATATATACATTTTTCAGAAGAGTTAATAAATGCAAAAATTTGTGTCTAAAACTGAACATACAATTGGCCTGTGAAGCAGCATCATTAAAAATCTGATATTGCTGAATTACACACATTTGGCGTTTATTGCAAAACCAGCATATACATTTGTTTTTATTCATTTATTTTCTAAATGCACTTAAAGCAACATCTATACAGTTTTAATGCAGGTTAAGGTTGATGTTCAAGGCTGTAGCTAGAGTTACACATTAAAGCTTGGTTTAAATGTTTAGAGGTTTGGATTCATGTTTATTTTTAAAGTTTGTGTTTAGATTCTCCTAGAAACACCAGCGCAGTGGTGGTTCCCTCTGGAGAGAGAGTGGAGGGAGGTTCAGTGACTCTGACCTGCAGCAGTGATGCAAACCCTCCTGTTCTCAACTACTCCTGGTTTAAGCAGAGAGCAGCTGCAGACACACTGCTGGGAACAGGCCAGAACTACAGCATCACCAACATCAGCTCCCAGCACAGTGGACTCTACTACTGCACCGCTCACAACCAGCTAGGACAGCACAACTCCACCGCCGCCCTGCTGGACGTGTTATGTAGGTGCAGTTTGCTGTGTGAGATCCTCTTGTGTTGGGAGTGTAATATGTTCAGTGACGTGTTGAGTTTCTCTGCTCTTCAGACCCTCCCAGAGTCCCGTCTGTTACTGGCCGTGTGTCTGGGGACTTGATCACCCTGCTGTGCTACAGTGACTCCAACCCCAACAGCACTTACACCTGGTACAGGAAGACAGGAAGTGATTTCATACCTATTGGAAATGGCACCAGTTTAACTTTAAATGCAAGTACAGTTGGACCTTTCTACTGTGAGGCGAAGAATCTCTTTGGATCAACCAATTCAACAGAATGGCCCTTCACATCAGGTACGGTGTGGGCTGGGCGGAGTTCCTACGCTGGTTAGAGACACTCAGCATGTAGACTGAGGTGGTCTTGATCTCTCTTCTCTGGTTCTGTTGCATTTGAGTTCACTGAGTTCTGTGACTGATCGCATGTGTGTGTAAAGTCTTACACGTGTGTGTAAAGTCTTCTCACTGTTGCAGATAACACAGCTATGATGTATACAGCTGCTGGAGTCACTGTGGGTTTGTTTCTGGTACTTGTTGCTGCCCTCCTGTGGATGAGGTGAGAAGTGCAAGACACATTTATCCCTCTAAAGTTTCTTCATAAGATTTATCGTATTCATAAACTCTGGTCCACTACGTGGGTCAGATGTTTCTGCTGATGTTTCTGTGGTGTTCTTGTAGAAGTCGAGCTGCAGCTCCCAGGAGCAAACATGAAGAGATCAGTGTGAACGTGAGTTATAGTGAGAAACTCAGGACAGACGTGAGGCTTCATAATGACCCAAATGGTTTCTTTACTGGGTCTGAGGTTCTACTGGGCTGTACAGGCAGTGGCAGACTTTACAGTGGCAGACTTTACAGTGGTAGACTTTACAGTGGTATGTTTTACTGTGGTAGGTTTCTCTTTCTCTCTCAGCATGACTCTACTCCTGTGTATGGAAACATCTCTGCCCTGGCCATGACCTCTGACCCCACACACTCACAATTCTCAACTGACCAGGATGATGTTCAGTATGGCACTGTATATTTCACACGAAACCACACACAGGAAGTGTCTCCATCGGCAACCACAAGACATATACCTGGCCCACCAGAGGAAGAGGATGTTCAATATGCTTCTGTGAACTTCAAGAGACACTCTGCTGCCACCCTGTGAGCATATCATGCCATTACACCTACTAGAATTATAAAATGTTTACTCTGTGGCTGATTCTGATAAATGGTACATAAATTCATTCCACAGGTCTGAAGGAGCTGATGACCCGTGTCAGATCTACAGCCAGGTCCATAAACCCAAACCCCACACATAAGCAGCGTAACCGTGAGCTCAGAGCTCTGGTCTCTAACAGCAGAACATGCAGCAGCTCTGGATCCTGGAGAAACGCCGACAGGTTGAATTTCAGTTTTCCAACAATCACCGTTCAGCCAGACAGGAGGGAGTCTGGTGACGTTGGACCACTTTACTACTGTAAAAGGACTTTGGTTGTTCCTCTCTGAACACAGGAGGCTGATACCAGTGTTAGTACTGGACTAGTGTTCATGCACTGAACATGCTTGAATTGTGCTTAGTTGTTAGATGTTACATATGTATCCGCAATATGTTAATTATGTCTGGACATTCTGTTAGTTTGTTTTAACTGTAATGTGTAATCAGTACACAGTGTAATACAAGTATGAAAATATAGTGTGCATATTGAATCTTAATTTTTTGTGCTAAGTAGTAACTCAGTAGTTATTGTTTTGTCTACATATAAAGTATAAGAAGCATTTCTATATCTTATTTTATATTTTATTTGCAGTGTGACTTGTGATTTCTATAATTTGAACTTTCAAAAATGAAAGTAACTTTGTCACTTTTCAACATCACTGATTATTTCTTATAGTAATTCTGATTCTGGCTGGTTTTGCTTGGATTGTATTTTTGACCACACTGAATTCCACTATTGGCTGGTGGTAGACGCCATGCAGAGGGTTATTGTCCTATCATGGTTCCTGATCCTCCTCATTACCATCCTCGGGTGTGAAGTTCTCACTTCAGTGTGTTTGGATCTTGGTTGATTCATCCTGGATATTCACCCATATTCCCCCTTCACTAGTGCACAGTCTGCATGTTGGATTTGGGATGAAACCACCTGTCACTCACATCAGTGTTTTATTCTTTATTCTGTTTTTGTTTCCGAAGTGTTTCTCCTGCCCCTCCCATGACATTTGTGACTCCGCCCCCTGATTATCATTCCCACCTGCTTCTAGTTGTTTCTCTTGTTAGTTCAGTGTATTTAAACCCTCTTCTTTGTCTTGTTTGGTGCTGGTTATTGAATGTATTTGTTTTTTTGGTATCTGACTGCTAGTAAGTATTGAGATCTTTCTCATTATTGTTTGTCTGTATTGTAATCTTTGTGTTATTTCCAGTTTATGTTGTAAAGTGCACACTAGTGATCACTAGAGGGGTGTGGTACCCAGGCCCAGTGCCAGTGTAGCAGTTGGGGTTAAGTGCCTTGTTCAAGGACACTTCAGTCATGGCCTTGGGAATCAAACTCACAACTCTCCGGTCATAAGACCAGACCAATTTGGATTCATTTATCTGTTCTTGCTGTATCTTGCTTCTCTTGTTTGTCCATCTGTTTCCTTCTTTTAATTAAAACACCTTCACTTGTGATTCACTCACAGTTCTGACTCGACCCCAGTGTGTTAGACGCACCTTTTATTTAATTGAATTCATTGAGTGAATTTAAAATTTGAGTTAATTTAAAAACCTGAAAGACTAAAAAAAAAGCCTAACATTTCTCTGGTCAACACTAAAGATTGACTGGCTGCACATGCTTCTTAGCACCTGACACATCACCTCCTGTTCTTGCTCCGCCCCCTGACACGCCCCTCATTATGACTGATGCTTGTCCTGCTTTTCTGGACAATGTTACGTTCGTTCCTGGTTTGTTTATCCTTGGCTCCTTGTGCTCTGTACACCTAGTTTAACACGCAGCTCTCTCTGACTTACATTTTATTAATCACATTTTTCTTTTTATTAATGTTTTAATTTGTCTACCAGTTCTTGGTAAAGCACTTTGGTTTTACAGTTTCATGTCCCTAACCATCTGGTGTATGTAGCCTACTGCTACTTCTGATCACTCATCTCCTCTCCCTCTAACTCTAAATCTAAAGCTCTGAGGTTCTTAATCTATCTGCCCCTTTTGTCTGTTTTCTGCTTATCTAAAACTGCAGGGCTTTCAAAACTGATTTAGCTTCTCTTCCTTGACGTCACTTACCTCACCAAGTCAGCGTTTCTGTCTCTGCTGTGAAACCCAGATCTGTGTTATCCACTGTGCTCTCTGGTTCATTAGAAGAACTGGCAGATGTCTGGAGCATTCCTCACATTCTCCCAACACTGAACTGGAAACAAGGCTGCTGTGATCTCTGTACATCATACTTTTCTGAAATATTAAATTGTGTAGATCATAAATCTGATCAGCTTTTTATCTACTGTTAAAAGGGCTGATGTCTCTAACCTGTCACATCAGTCTGTAACTTACAAACCATTATGTTCCACCTGCTCTGAGATTAGGACCTGTTACCCCATTATTAAGAAATAATGGCTTTCTTAAAAACAGTGTTATAGGCTGACATACATATGACACTAAAACAAATATACGGCTTTTACATTGTGGTGTGAAGTGTAGGGTTGGGGTCATAACTACAATCATCTGACTTCACACTTGCACTCAACACACCTGATCCAGGTAACAGGCTTTTATACAGAGTTGTATAGTAACGAAGTAGAACTACTTCACTACTGTACTTAAGTACTAAAATGCTGTATCTGTACTTTACTGGAGTATTATTTTTTTTTCTCCTACTTCCACTTTTACTTCACTACATATTTTCCATCAGTTTAGTACTGTTACTCCGATACATTTTTTACGTGCTGTATAGTTACTTGTTACAATTATAAACATGTTAGCTGGCGCTGTCACCGGATCAAGCGATCAGGCTGTCTTATGAAAACTGCGCATGCTCCGGTCGCGTCTCGTTTACTCTGCTGCTGCCTTCACTCAACACTTGAGCTTCGTAATCTAGGTTCACTTGGCAAGGGTCTGCGCAGCAAAAATGATCGCACACGGTCGCGTGGCGAGGTCGTGCACCTCTATTTTTGTGCGTGCGAAGTTACAAGGTGGAATTCATGCACTTGTACGGCACTTTGAAGGTCCATTTTCAGTATTTTCCAGCACCTTCAGCTTAATTTACATATTTATACAAATACACATATACTCGAAACAGTGGCGGATGCAGCCGGCAGTTTTTGGACCACCCAGGCCCGCCCGTAGATCCGCCCCTGACTTGATATTATTCCAAATAATTCGCTTTTTATCTCATTAAAAGAGATGGTACCGTGTTTGGTAACAGCAGAAGAATAAGTGTATTACATAAGCTTGTTGGTATTTTAATGTACATATTTTGGCACCTTTAACATTGAGTGATCGTGGCGGTGAGAAAGGAGACCACCCTGGCCCTACCTAGACAGTGTTTGCGTTTGCTGGAGTGAAAGTACATTCCTATAGGATGAAGTGCCATCTCTGCCTCCCTAAAGAGGGTGAAATATTGGCCTTCAAAAATTCACCTTCGAACTTGAAGAAACACATCAATGTAAGTTATAAACATAAGGCACAGAAGACACACCAGCTTGAGCTGTTGGTAAGCGCTAGTTAGGTTAGATATCTTGGCTAACTAACCTAATTATGTTCATGACGTGCTGCAGTATTCACTTAACATTAGCTGGCAGTCATAAAGGCGATGTCATGCTGAGTTGTGTTTTAGCAACAGTAAGCAGTGTCTCTCTTCATGCTGACTAATCATGTGCCCATTTTTATAGTGTAGTGTTTTTATAGGGTAAGGGCATTTATTGAGGGTAAACGCAGGGCAGTAGGCTCACCCTTAGAATCCGATGGATGGATTTTACATACGAAATACACCTCGTTTTCTCAGCTAAATTAAGGCAAACTTGTACTTGTGCCTCAAACCTACGACGTAGCGGGACATAGGTTATATATTTTTTGTGTACGAAGTGTTAAGCCCAGTTTTTTAAGTTGCTACTTATTTGTACATAAAGAACACTTTGGAGCAAACCAAACTGCACTCACACACTGCAGGAGAGGTGATGTTCTCATAAAGAACTATTTGTGGTCTTTGACATCTTTGATTTGTAAGTGATATATAAAAACAATTGATAATCAAACTTTGATGGCTTTCTTTAATTAATTCAAAACACAATACTTGTACTTTTTACTTTCAGTACTTGAGTAATAAATTTTAGAATAACCTACTTGCAATACTTAAGTACAAAAAATGCTGAATACTTCTGTACTTCTACTTAAGTAAAGTTTTTAAAGAACACTTCAACTTCTACTCAAGTCAGTGTTTTGATAGAGTACTTGTACTTTTACTCAAGTGTGGGTCTCTAATACTTTATACAACACTGCCTACCTGCTTGTGTGTAGGGGTTTTTAGTTATGATACTTGACTAACCTACCTGCTTGTGTGTGGGGGTTATAGTTATGAGATATAACTAACCTACCTGCTTGTGTGTGGGGGTTATAGTTATGAGATATAACTAACCTACCTGCTTGTGTGTGTAGGGGTTATAGTTATGAGATATAACTAACCTACCTGCTTGTGTGTGTAGGGGTTATAGTTATGAGATATAACTAACCTACCTGCTTGTGTGTGTAGGGGTTATAGTTATGAGATATAACTAACCTACCTGCTTGTGTGTGTAGGGGTTATAGTTATGAGATATAACTAACCTACCTGCTTGTGTGGGGGGGTTATAGTTATGAGATATAACTAACCTACCTGCTTGTGTGTGGGGGTTATAGTTATGAGATATAACTAACCTACCTGCTTGTGTGTGGGGGTTATAGTTATGAGATATAACTAACCTACCTGCTTGTGTGTGGGGGTTATAGTTATGAGATATAACTAACCTACCTGCTTGTGTGTGGGGGTTATAGTTATGAGATATAACTAACCTACCTGCTTGTGTGTGGGGGTTATAGTTATGAGATATAACTAACCTACCTGCTTGTGTGTGGGGGTTATAGTTATGAGATATAACTAACCTACCTGCTTGTGTGTGGGGGTTATAGTTATGAGATATAACTAACCTACCTGCTTGTGTGTGGGGGTTATAGTTATGAGATATAACTAACCTACCTGCTTGTGTACAACCAAGGCTGGAAATAGGTGCAGAAGAAGGATTGTTGTGCACAAAACTTAATATAATATCTGACTCCAAATTATAGTTCAGGCCCGTAGCCAGGGGGGATCGAAGGGTTCGTTCGACCCCCCCACCCCCCGCCCCCACACCCTCCCTCCGTACACACATGCCCCTCAAGATAGGTAGGTCAGCAACAACAGACTCACAACAAACTTATAACAGTGTTGCCAACTCTCACGCAATGAGCGTAAACCACATTTGACCGTTTTCACACACTCATACGCCACACATCCGATTTCTCGCGCTGAAAAAAAATCTAGTTTATTTATCTCTGATCTACATCTATGATTCAATGAGTTACTAGTTCGCTCTGGCGCCAACCACTGGCGATCGATCGCTTTAGGCGCAGCATAGAGGAAACATATAAGACATAACCCCCCCCCCCCCCCCCCCCCCCCCCCCCACTCCCGGTCAACGTTTGACACACACCCCGCCCCCCCACCCCCAAATCAAATCTCAGTCCTAGTGATTTTGAAAAGCAACCTTGCTTATAATCAGGTCCGGCCCTTCCATTAGGCAATATAGGCAAATGCTAGGGGCGCCGTCTGTCCAGGGGGGCGCTCGCATGCATGCGTTTTTTTTTAATTTTTATTAATCATTTATTAATTTATTAATCAATTAATAAATTGTTTAATAATGTTAGTCAAATTAATAATGATTATAATAACAACACACGACACCTATCACCCGCGCGCCAACCCGCCCTCCCCCACGCGCTCTGCGCACCTCGTTACTGTTTCTCTGTGGGGAAAAAGACACCACAGAGTGAGTGACATCTCCTCGAAAAGACGTCAAAAAAAAAGTCACCAGACGAAAAGACGTCTGTTGCCCAGGGTAGAAAAGGGAGAAAAGTGGAGGAAGAAATGCAGCAAAAAACATATAATGGTAAAATGTGGTGAATTAACATTATACCAGTGCCGAACCGTCAGGGACTTCAACGCCTTCTCTGAAGGTTAATTGATCTTAAAAAGGATGCTTTATCTATTATATGTAATATATGTTAATAACACTTCACCAATAATTTGTATTTTTCCTATAAATTGGCTTTCAAATTCATTTTTCGTGCTCGTGATGGAAAAAAAAACTCAGTGCTGAAATTAAAAATCAACCAATCAGAATATTTCAAACCGTTGTTTCTAGGTAAAAGAGAGAAAGGACCTCCCCCAGGAACTTCTGTTTATCTGTCGCATACCCTTGCCTTTTACATTGAGAACTTTTATTATGGATTGGCAGTTTTATCAACCAATCATATTATCGAATTAGAATTGTGGGGTCGTGCTCCAATGGTCTCTCATTTTTATTTGAAACAAATCCAAAATGTTGCCAATCTGTAGCTGTTGTGTTTTTCTTTGAAACCAGCTCGCTTGACTCACAACTAACACTCAGTCGTCATGGTGGCTTTTCCCCCTCTGTAAGATCTTAGTGAACTCCGCCACTCCATAACCAATTAGTGAGCTCCAACTGCTGATACTGTCACAATTTTTACAATTACAAAGCTATGATTAGCTTAGCAAGTTTTAAAATAAATATATATTAAAACACACATATGCTCCTATGTTCATTGCAGATGCACTTTTGAAATAATGTTGCAGTAGGCAAATTGCCCTGATTTGCACTGGTGGTAGTTGTTTTTTATTTTTTTAATTATTATTAATATTTAAGATGATGCAGGGGGCACCAACGAAAATCTCGCCTAGGGCACCACATTGGTCAGGGCCGGCTCTGCTTATAATGAATAAAATATGTCTAAATTAAAAGGTTTGAAATGTGAAATGGGGCATTGGAGTAGAGAGCCAAATGAAGTTTTGGGGGAAAAAGATCCCCCCCATCACAATACTGGCTACGGGCCTGTAGTTGATAAGAATCTAAAAGAACTCACTTCTCAAATAGATCAGATACTGAGCGGTGCAGGCTGAGGATGTGGAAGAAGAAAGAGGAAGCCAAGAAGAAGAGGAAAAGAAGAACCCTGCACCCACAAACCTCCAGTATCTCAAAGGGACAGCAGTCACAAAAACCAGGTTAACCAATGGTGATCTGGTTGTTTGTAAAGACAACCGAGGACATTTGAATACAGAGTGCATTTCCACACAGGACTGCCACCTTTGGGGTGAAGTCTACAAACCTTCTCAGGGAGTGATGGAACTCTTATCCTGTTAATTTGGTTGTAACTTTACCCAGTACACAACAAGCTGCAAAATGAGACTAAACATGCCACACAAACACACTGATATAACTAAAAATACAAATGGTCAGTTTTATCCCATTTCAATGGGAACCTCTTGAGGTTAACCACCATTTGTTGCCCCCTATGGTTTTATGGAGGAACACCAGATCCTGCATCCCCCACAGGAACACATCTCACCACTCCTACACACTTTCATTCCATATATGTACAAATAATCTGTGATGCAAAAATGTGCTTTACTAATGTAGTGGCACGGTGGCCTGGATCAACCCATGATTGACATTTCCAACTTGGAATTCATTTCAAGCATGGGTAATGTTAAATTACTTGGGAGACAGTGGCTATGTGCTCAAGACATAGCTGATGACCCTTTGTAATGCACAGACTGACCGGGAGCGGAGATACAATTCTCTCCATTCTCCACCCGTTCAGTCGTGGAAAGGGCGATTGGGCAGCTGAAAAGCCGGTGGCGCTGGCTGGAGGAAACTCCTTTGGTGCAGGGCAAATTTAAATGAATTTGCATATTTATACGGGGGCGTGCCACAGGAGGAGTCAGCCACTCTCTCGTGTGCGCTCTATTCCATGTTCTGCCAATGTGCGTGGATTCCAGCGTAAGCACAGTTTGATACATCCGGATTTTTTTTGCTTACGCCATTTTCTGAATGTGTCCGTACGCCAGGTTTCAGCAAGAAATCCATGCAAGTCTTTGTACATGAGGCCCCAGAGCTCTGAGCTCATGGTGAGGGTGTTGCGCCGCTTATGTGTGGGGTTTGCGTTTATAAGATAAAATAAGATAATCCTTTATTGATCCCGCAATGGGGAAATTTGCAATATTACAGCAGCAGAGAGGGACAGAGAAAGAAAGTATAAACAATATATAAGATAAATAATTAAAAACAAATGTATGTACACTGGTTTACAAAATATATGATATTGAAAAATATAATAATTTTATGCATGGTTAATATTGCACATAGAAGTACTGAATATTTCATATTTGCCGTATTGATTGCACATTGTTTGGCATGTGGTATCAATGTTAAACATTAACTACAGATTATTGAGTGCAGCGCGTGTTGAACAGTCTGACGGCGTGTGGAAGGACCTGCGGTATCTCTCCTTCACGCACCGCGGGTGCAGCAGACGGGCACTGAAGGAGCTGCTCAGTGCGGTCAGAGAGTGGTGCATGGGGTGGGACAGGTTCTTTAGCATGTGTTTTAGCTTAGACCTGATTCTCCTGTCTCCCACCACCTCCACTGGGTCAAGACCTGGTCTTAGTCCTCATTCTCCTGTCTCCCACCACCTCCACTGGGTCAAGACCTGGTCTTAGTCCTCATTCCCCTGTCTCCCACCACCTCCACTGGGTCAAGAGGACACCCCAGGACAGAGCTGGACTTCCTTATGATCCTGTCCAGTCTCTTCCTGTCAGCGGTGGAGATGCTGCTACCCCAGCAGACCACTCCATAGAATATGGTTGATCCTTAGGAGATACAGTTTGCTCTGGCCCTTCCTGTAGAGAGCAGCTGTGTTGTCAGTCCAGTCCAGCTTGTTGTTAAGGTGGACACCAAGGTATTTATAGGACCTCACAATCTCAATGTCTGTGCCCTGGATGTTTACAGGCACAGGATGAGAGTGTTTAGTCCTGCAGAAATCCACCACCAGTTCTTTAGTTTTGCCTGCATTGATCTACAGGCAGTTCTTCTGGCACCATGTGACAGTCCTGCATCAGTCCTCTGTACTCCCCGTCATCTCCATCACTGATGAGGCCAACGATAGCAGAGTCATCAGAGAACTTCTGCAGGTGGCAGCTGGCAGAACTGTACTGTAAATCTGCAGTGTAGAGGGTGAACAAGAAGGGAGCAAGAACTGTTCCCTGTGGAGCCCCCGTGCTGCAGACAACAGTGTCAGACTGACAGCCCTGTGTCCTCACATACTGCGGTCGGTTGGTGAGGTAGGGGAGACCAGGGACATCACACTTTTTGTGATTTTTCCAATAAATCAAAAACCATTTACACTGGAATAGTCAATTTGCTCTATTATGAACTTCAATGTGTCAACTACTGAAACAACGTATTTAAGTGGGTTTATGAAATATGTACAGGTTGCGAAATTGATTTAAATACAGTCACTCCACTGTTACACCTGTCCCTGGGTACAGGGACGGTTGTAACACATGCCAGGGACGGTTGTAACGTATAAAATTTACTTAATCAAATACTCAAAATGAAAAAGATTATTTATCATTCATGTTATTGTGACTATTCATTTCTTTTTTTTAAATTAGGCCTAATTATTACTTTCACACCACATGACAAAAAAAGAGGGAAAGGCTCAGACACCACACATGGTGTGATGGGAGGATGAAGACACCACACATGGTGTGATGGGAGGATGAAGACACCACACATGGTGTGATGGGAGGATGAAGACACCACACATGGTGTGATGGGGGGATGAAGACACCACACATGGTGTGATGGGAGGATGAAGACACCACACATGGTGTGATGGGAGGATGAAGACACCACACATGGTGTGATGGGAGGATGAAGGTTCAGACACCACACATGGTGTGATGGGAGGATGAAGACACCACACATGGTGTGATGGGAGGATGAAGACACCACACATGGTGTGATGGGGAGGATGAAGACACCACACATGGTGTGATGGGAGGATGAAGACACCACACATGGTGTGATGGGGGGATGAAGACACCACACATGGTGTGATGGGGAGGATGAAGGTTCAGACACCACACATGGTGTGATGGGAGGATGAAGGTTCAGACACCACACATGGTGTGATGGGAGGATGAAGACACCACACATGGTGTGATGGGAGGATGAAGGTTCAGACACCACACATGGTGTGATGGGAGGATGAAGGTTCAGACACCACACATGGTGTGATGGGGAGGATGAAGGTTCAGACACCACACATGGTGTGATGGGAGGATGAAGGTTCAGACACCACACATGGTGTGATGGGAGGATGAAGACACCACACATGGTGTGATGGGAGGATGAAGACACCACACATGGTGTGATGGGAGGATGAAGGTTCAGACACCACACATGGTGTGATGGGAGGATGAAGGTTCAGACACCACACATGGTGTGATGGGGAGGATGAAGGTTCAGGCACCACACATGGTGTGATGGGAGGATGAAGGTTCAGACACCACACATGGTGTGATGGGGGGATGAAGGCACCACACATGGTGTGATGGGGAGGATGAAGGTTCAGACACCACACATGGTGTGATGGGAGGATGAAGGTTCAGACACCACACATGGCTACAGTGGAAGATGGTTGTAACAAGGCGTTACAATCGCCCCAGTATCACCAGTTATGTTTTCACCTCATGTGAACAAGCCTGTCTGCTTGTTGGACACATGTTAATCAATTCTATTTTTAGCTTACACAACAGTGATTCCAATAATACTTGTTTGGATTCATAGATATTTGATCTCAGGACAGTATCCAAAAAATACCTCTGATAGAACAGTAAAATTTTTACATCAAAAAATACTTTTGGTGATTACTTTCTCTGGGAGTTTCAAATGTGGCTCCTTTTTTGTTAGCATGTGCACAGTGAGTGTAATCGCTCTAGCTTGTTTCTGTTTGGAGGAATTCAAGGTGTTACAACCGTCCCTTGTTACAACTGTTCCTGGTCTC
>NW_027506874.1:567426-572426 GCF_052324685.1 Brachyhypopomus gauderio | reverse complement strand
TGAATGTGTCCCTGTAAGTGTCTTAAGTGAATGTGTCCCTGTAAGTGTCTTAAGTGAATGTGTCCCTGTAAGTGTCTTAAGTGAATGTGTCCCTGTAAGTGTCTTAAGTGAATGTGTCCCCGTATGTGTCTTAAGTGAATGTGTCCCCGTATGTGTCTTAAGTGAATGTGTCCCCGTAAGTGTCTTAAGTGAATGTGTCCCCGTATGTGTCTTAAGTGAATGTGTCCCCGTATGTGTCTTAAGTGAATGTGTCCCCGTATGTGTCTTAAGTGAATGTGTCCCCGTATGTGTCTTAAGTGAATGTGTCCCTGTAAGTGTCTTAAGTGAATGTGTCCCCGTAAGTGTCTTAAGTGAATGTGTCCCCGTATGTGTCTTAAGTGAATGTGTCCCCGTAAGTGTCTTAAGTGAATGTGTCCCCGTAAGTGTCTTAAGTGAATGTGTCCCCGTATGTGTCAAGTGAATGTGTCCCCGTATGTGTCTTAAGTGAATGTGTCCCCGTAAGTGTCTTAAGTGAATGTGTCCCCGTATGTGTCTTAAGTGAATGTGTCCCCGTATGTGTCTTAAGTGAATGTGTCCCCGTAAGTGTCTTAAGTGAATGTGTCCCCGTAAGTGTCTTAAGTGAATGTGTCCCCGTAAGTGTCTTAAGTGAATGTGTCCCTGTAAGTGTCTTAAGTGAATGTGTCCCCGTATGTGTCTTAAGTGAATGTGTCCCCGTATGTGTCTTAAGTGAATGTGTCCCCGTAAGTGTCTTAAGTGAATGTGTCCCTGTAAGTGTCTTAAGTGAATGTGTCCCCGTATGTGTCTTAAGTGAATGTGTCCCCGTATGTGTCTTAAGTGAATGTGTCCCCGTAAGTGTCTTAAGTGAATGTGTCCCCGTAAGTGTCTTAAGTGAATGTGTCCCCGTATGTGTCTTAAGTGAATGTGTCCCTGTAAGTGTCTTAAGTGAATGTGTCCCCCGTATGTGTCTTAAGTGAATGTGTCCCTGTAAGTGTCTTAAGTGAATGTGTCCCCGTATGTGTCTTAAGTGAATGTGTCCCTGTAAGTGTCTTAAGTGAATGTGTCCCTGTAAGTGTCTTAAGTGAATGTGTCCCCGTATGTGTCTTAAGTGAATGTGTCCCCGTATGTGTCTTAAGTGAATGTGTCCCCGTATGTGTCTTAAGTGAATGTGTCCCTGTAAGTGTCTTAAGTGAATGTGTCCCTGTAAGTGTCTTAAGTGAATGTGTCCCCGTATGTGTCTTAAGTGAATGTGTCCCCGTATGTGTCTTAAGTGAATGTGTCCCCGTAAGTGTCTTAAGTGAATGTGTCCCCGTATGTGTCTTAAGTGAATGTGTCCCCGTATGTGTCTTAAGTGAATGTGTCCCCGTATGTGTCTTAAGTGAATGTGTCCCCGTATGTGTCTTAAGTGAATGTGTCCCCGTAAGTGTCTTAAGTGAATGTGTCCCCGTAAGTGTCTTAAGTGAATGTGTCCCCGTAAGTGTCTTAAGTGAATGTGTCCCTGTAAGTGTCTTAAGTGAATGTGTCCCTGTAAGTGTCTTAAGTGAATGTGTCCCCGTATGTGTCTTAAGTGAATGTGTCCCCGTATGTGTCTTAAGTGAATGTGTCCCCGTAAGTGTCTTAAGTGAATGTGTCCCTGTAAGTGTCTTAAGTGAATGTGTCCCCGTATGTGTCTTAAGTGAATGTGTCCCCGTATGTGTCTTAAGTGAATGTGTCCCCGTATGTGTCTTAAGTGAATGTGTCCCCGTATGTGTCTTAAGTGAATGTGTCCCTGTAAGTGTCTTAAGTGAATGTGTCCCTGTAAGTGTCTTAAGTGAATGTGTCCCCGTATGTGTCTTAAGTGAATGTGTCCCCGTATGTGTCTTAAGTGAATGTGTCCCCGTAAGTGTCTTAAGTGAATGTGTCCCCGTATGTGTCTTAAGTGAATGTGTCCCTGTAAGTGTCTTAAGTGACGTCTGGCCACTGGAGAGGTGTGGTGCTGCAGACTTGTGTCCCACCTTCTTTAAATGAATTAATATTGGGTCTTTGCTTCTGATTGGACGAGGCAGGCTACACTGTTTACACAGACAGTGGCTCATCGTTGTTATGTTCCAAAAAGAGAGAAGTATGAACTATAAGTGTGTGTGTGTGTGTGTGTGCGTGTGTGTGTGTGTGTGTGTGTGTGTGTGTGTGTGTGTGTGTGTGTGTGTGTGTGTGTGTGTGTGTGTGTGTGTGTGTGTACGTGCGTGTCATCAAATGTGACCCATGATCACATTTCATAACCTGTCCAGGTTCAGTCAGAGAGGGTTTTATTTAAATGTAAATATCGGTTCAGTTCTAAGATTGGTCCAGTACCACTTGTGCTGGAGCATTCTTTCCTGCTTTTGTGCTTTTAAATAATTGAGGAATATCAAAAATGAATCTTATTACTGTGATAAATCACTGTAATAAATGCTTAATGGAAACATGAAGCTCACTAGAATCTTACGTCCACGTCTGTGCGTAAAAA
The DNA here is from genome assembly GCF_052324685.1 of Brachyhypopomus gauderio. Classification (NCBI taxonomy): domain Eukaryota; kingdom Metazoa; phylum Chordata; class Actinopteri; order Gymnotiformes; family Hypopomidae; genus Brachyhypopomus; species Brachyhypopomus gauderio. The sequence continues at coordinate 569,944 of NW_027506874.1, read as the reverse complement.
AAAAAAAAGGACTAAACTGGAACTTTATAACAATTTTCACTATCTGTGCGTTTATTGGATGCTTGTAAATGGGCATATTTGAGGTCTTGGGGATTGGCCAGGTTGTGGTTCAGCAGGGGAGAGACGCTGGTCTGACGTGTGTGTGAATGTCCAGGTGTCCGTGGTGCAGAGCGGGGCGTCTTCCACACAGACCTCCTCCCACACCGCACCAGCCAGCACCAAGCTGCCCGTCAGGCCCGGTCACACACACCACAGCGGCGACACGCAGAACCTCCGCGCTGCGCAGGTCAGAACACACACACACACACACACACACATGTAGTCAACCATGTGCCAATATGCACATACGTACATGTGTACAGTTCTGCTGTGTGTCTGTGTCTGACTAATGCTGAGATGTTTACTGGATGGAAAATGTGAGTGTAACATCAGCAGACAAGCGCAGCTCGTGACTGCCATCTTGTGGCGAGGAATGAATCAGTCTTGAGGACCAAGCGTTGTGGTGAGTGTTGGTGACAGACGAGTGTGTGTGTCTGCAGGGTCAGAGTGTGATCCGCTCTGCAGCCAGCTCCTCCGTGCCCCAGATGATGATGTCACAGCGCATGGTTGCCCCGAGCCCGGGGCAGCTGCAGGGCCAGAGGGTGGCAGCCAAGGCCAGCAGCATGCGCACGCCCACCGCCAGTCTGAGCAGCAGTGGAGCCTACCAACAGGTACTGTGGGTGTGTTCACGTGAGACAGGTACTGTGGGCGTGTTCACGTGAGACAGGTACTGTGGGTGTGTTCACGTGAGACAGGTACTGTGGGTGTGTTCACGTGAGACAGGTACTGTGGGCGTGTTCACGTGAGACAGGTACTGTGGGTGTGTTCACGTGAGACAGGTACTGTGGGCGTGTTCACGTGAGACGGGTACTGTGGGTGTGTTCACGTGAGACGGGTACTGTGGGTGTGTTCACGTGAAACAGGTACTGTGGGTGTGTTCACGTGAGACAGGTACTGTGGGCAAGTTCACGTGAGACGGGTACTGTGGGTGTGTTCACGTGAGACAGGTATTGTGGGTGTGCTCACGTGAGACAGGTACTGTACTGTGAATGTGTTCACGTGAGACAGGTACAGTGGGTGTGCTCACGTGAGACAGGTACTGTACTGTGAATGTGTTCACGTGAGACAGGTAATGTGTGTTCACGTGAGACAGGTAATGTGGGTGTGTTCACATGAGACAGGTAGGGTGGGTGTGTTCACGTGAGACGGGTACTGTGGGTGTGTTCAAGTGAGACGGGTACTGTGGGTGTGTTCACGTGAGACGGGTACTGTGTGTGTGTGTTCACGTGAGACAGGTACTGTGTGTGTGTGTTCACGTGAGACAGGTACAGTGGGTGTGTTCACGTGAGACAGGTTGTTGTAGAAAGCCCATTGGCATCTATTACTGTGTTGTACTCAGTTTGTCTTATCAGATGATTTCCCGACTGCTCTTAGCAAGACATTTTGCACTTCAAACAGCAATTAACACATCTGTGTGTGTGTGCGTGTGTGTGTGTGTGTGCGTGCGTGTGTGTGTGTGTGTGCGTGTGTGTTTTGCAGGCATCAAGTCAGCAGGTGTCCGTTCCTCGATCCAGTTCCTCTTCCATCTATATGAACATAGCGCACATGCAGGCAGTGGGCGTGGCCGGGATGGCCGGCGGGGTAGGTGTGGCGGGGGTGACGGGCGGGGTGGGCGTGGCTGGGGTGGGCTCCGCCCCTCTGGCCGGCGCTAGCTCCAGCTCTGTGGCAGACGGTCAGGCCGCGGCCAAACTGGCGCTGCGTAAGCAGCTGGAGAAAACGCTGCTGGAGATCCCCCTGCCCCGCCCCCCCCGCCCCCCTGCTGCACTTCCTGCCCTCCGCAGCCAACTCAGAGTTCATCTACCTGCTGGGCCTGGAGGAGGTGGTGCAGAGTGTCCTCGACAGCCAGGGTGAGAACCACTACCTGAGGGTGACCTGTATGTGGGAGGAGCTACAGGGTTACCTGTATGAGGGAGGAGCTACAGGGTGACCCGTATGTGGGAGGTGCTACAGGGTGACCCGTATGAGGGAGGAGCTACAGGGTGACCCGTATGTGGGAGGTGTTCTTGGGTGACCTGTATGTGGGAGGAGCTACAGGATGACCCGTATGTGGGAGGTGTTCTTGGGTGACCCGTATGTGGGAGGTGCTACAGGATGACCCGTATGTGGGAGGTGCTACAGGGTGACCCGTATGTGGGAGGTGCTACAGGGTGACCCGTATGAGGGAGGAGCTACAGGGTGACCCGTATGAGGGAGGAGCTACAGGGTGACCCGTATGTGGGAGGTGTTCTTGGGTGATCCGTATGTGGGAGGTGCTACAGGATGACCCGTATGTGGGAGGTGCTACAGGGTGACCCGTATGTGGGAGGTGCTACAGGGTGACCCGTATGTGGGAGGAGCTACAGGATGACCCGTATGTGAGAGGTGCTCTAAGCTCGTTGAATAGCACAGTCTTCATTTCATGCTACTTTCGTCATATATT
>NW_027506874.1:527426-554926 GCF_052324685.1 Brachyhypopomus gauderio | reverse complement strand
TCCCTTTGCTCTTTTGATCCTGAGTTTGACCTGTGTCTAAAACATTTTACTGTGGAGTCTGTTGAGATAAAGATTTAAAAACATGCAAAGACAAAGACACTAATGTAGGTATTCGTTTAATCATGCCTTTATTCAAAGCACCATAAATGTCTCATATGAACATGAGACTTATTCTCATTGTGTGTGAAGATTATTACACGGACACTATACTGCTGGCCAACCTAAGGGTTACTCCTAGCACAAAGTCATCTCATTTTTAATCGATTATTTATTCTGTTCAGTACATTACCAGTGTACCACACCAAACATACAAAATTACAATAAATATTGAATCCACTGAACTAGATGTTAATACTGCACTGCTGTTCCTTTTGATACAACGCGATGTAAGACACTTTGATGTGCAGTAATCGGTCCTATGACCCACACGACATAGCAGCACGCCAGGAGACACATGTCCTTTACAGCGTCTACAACAGGAGACACTCCTACTGCAACGGGTCTGGTCAGACATACCTGAGCACTATTTAAACAAGTTCACTGTTTTTTTGTTTGTTTTGTTTTAGTACAGCATGTCATTGTGTGATCTATTACAAATATACTCAGAAACGTACAACTCAGTGCAACTACCCAGTGTTGAAGCATCCAGAGCCCTCGATGAGGCCAACCGGAGAGATTTCCCATTAGAACAGAATAACGCTCAAATAAATGTACAATGTTATCTGATACGTTTTTTAAAAAGTACGTTTAAATAGATTCTGGTTAAATCTTTGATTACAAAGATACATTTATATCTAGTCCTATGGGAACATACCTTAATTGAGAACATAATGAACATTTCTGCCTATGATTTAGTCTTTTAAACGTAGTTGCATCCACACTGAGAGCAGAAGTCACGTCTAACCCCCAAATGTCCTTATAATCTTTTTGTTTTGAAAGACTGAAAACAAAAGACGAAAACTGTGAAAAGTGCGACCAGTCACACAGGCATAGAAAAATATTACTCTATTTTCTTTTTCGTGTTAAAGTACATTTAAATCCGTCCACATAAATAAACATATGCTAACTCGGAGCACTAAAATAGATTTTCAACTAAACGGAAGCAAGACTCTCAACTACATTTTAAGCTTTGTTAAACTATTTCTTGGTTATTTGTATATATATTTGTCTCGCTACACTGACAAACACTACACTGAAACTAATTCAATTTCAAATGAGTGTAAACGGTGCTTTGTGTGTTCAGCGTTTCTATTATTCTGAACGTCGACGCTCCTCAGAAGTGCAGATTGCTTTTCGCGCTGCTAAAGTAACGATCCTCCAACGTTCACCATGACAATATGAAACCAGAGAAGGTGCAGCACATAATATTGCACACAGAGATACTTGAAACACAAATTCTTATTTTACTTGCTGTGAAATCTATACATTATCTACAGGTGCGCCTTATCCCTTCTGCAGGCCAGGCGCGAGCATCTCCTCGTGCCTGCGCCTTTTGGTGCGCGTAAACATGAATGGGCTCCATGGAAATTCTTTGGGATTCTGAGTTAAGAATTGCACTTAATTTTTGTGTGTTTTTGCATGCATACAGAGTTCATTCTACATCCTAATATATGCAGGAGGTTCAATCGGAAGATATTTTTTTTCTGTTTTTACCGCGCAGAATGTTTTATTACGGTTTCGCTATACACAAGTCTTAGAAACGGATCTTTTAAAAAATAATTTGATTTAAATTAACTTGAGGATTTTTTGCGGTAAACCTACAGCATCGATGCCAAATCAGTGTTTATTCTGTAGGACGAAGACTTCATGTTCCTGTATATTTAGTTTCAGAAGTAGCTACGCCATCGTAAGCACTCGTCACGTGAGTGCGGGGTTCGTATGCGCCAGGGGACCTCGTGTCGCGACGGGGGACGGGGAGTCGCGCCGCCAGCAGCGTTTCTGTCTTAAACACATTCCAGCTGTGTCACTTTTAATGCTTTAGAAAAAGGGATCGTGCGTAAAACGTGAATATCTAAAATGGCATGAGCCATTCGTCAAATAGAACACACTGGTGAGAAACCTAGCAATTATAAGAAACCAAAAATGACATTAAATGGTACCAATTTAAAAGAATCAGTCAGACATGCTATCGTGGCAAACAATGAATGGAAGGTCGAAGCCACCAGCATGATGTAATTTGCATACTGCTATTTGGTGGCTATTAACTTTCAGCCATTGTTAGCAACACCAGTGTTCTGCCTGAACTGTTGAACAGGCCTTGTAGATTATGCATTTTTTTAAAAGTCAGTGTCTAGTGATCTGAATCTGAAGTGAATGTGTGTGCGCGTTATGTAGTTCTCTCAATCTTCCATTTGCTTCAGTCTCCGTTGACCTCCATAACCTTCTCAGCAAGGATCTCCTGGAAGGTGGAGAGCTGCTTCATCTGCTCCGTCTGCATGGAGTGCCTCCTCATCAGCTTCTTCTTCATCTTAAAGTCCGGCCCACGCTTCGGTGACGACGGTGCCACCGGCAGCAGGATCTTGGTGCCAGAGTGTACAGGGGAGGTGGGCTTGCCGTTGGCCCGGATGTCCGGGATGGGCCTCTGTGGGTTGACGTTCAGCGGCGGCAGGAACCCGGGTCGCGTGTGCGAGATGTGGTCCAGGAGGAGCGTGCCGGATCCCCGGCGCTCCAGCAGGCCCGGTGGCCTCCTCCTGATGGTGATGGGAGACACCGAGTTGGGGATGCTCTCCAGGGACTCGCGGGAGGAGCTGGTGAGCAGCGAGAGAGGAGAGGCGTTGTACCTGCGCCGCTCCACCGACACACGGCCCGAGTCCGGCGAGCCGGGGATGGACTCGGCGCACAGGTGGGTGTCGGACTCGTAGTGCTCCATGCGGGTGAGTTTGGGGTGAGGAGGCGCGCGGGTGCCCCCCGCAGAGGGGTGCCCGGCGTTCTCCTGGGACTCGGGCGCCGTGTTCCTGCGGTACAGCGACTGGTGCTGCTGCACTTTGTCGGCCCAGGAGGGGGCGCTGAGAGCGGCGCAGTCCTCCGAGCACGAGCGGTCGATCAGCTTCGGCGAGCAGGCGTCGTGCGTCTCGATGCTGTGCCGGCGTGAGAGCAGGGGCCTGCCCGGCCCGGAAATCGACAGGCCGTTCATCTCCATCACCACCTTGTCCTCCTCCGCCAGGTTGCCCTCCACCCGCTCCACTCTCTCGGCCAGCGCACTCGGCGCCACCAGGCCCCACGGCTCCGAGTTCAGACGTTTGAGGAGCTTGCGCGGCGGTGGCCTCCTCTCGCCCGGTGGCCTGTTGGACGGCAGCGGGAGGGCGGAGGTCAGGGCGAAGCTGAAGATGCCATCCTCCTCCTCACCAGCAGGGGAGCCTGATGTGCGTATCTCAACGTCCGAGGGCGACATGCAGGCGGGCGAGACCTTGTCCACCACACCCGGCGAGGGCGGCGAGTTCAGGTATTGCTTGGTCTTCTTGGTGCCCGAAGGTGAGGTGTCTGTGGTGATGATGATCACCTCTTTGCCCTTGGCCTTGCAGGCATCCAGAAGGACCTGCAAGGTGTCCCTGTCGCCCCTGTTGATGGCGTGCATCAAGGCTGAGGAGCCCGAGTAGTCTTTAAGACTCGGGTCGGCGCCGTTCTCCAGAAGCAGGGACACCACGTCTTTTCCGGCTCGCTCGGCACACGCGTGCATCAGCGCCGTGCGGCCCAACTTGTCGGGGATGTTCGGGTCGGCGCCCTTCTCCAGCAGGTAGCGCACCATCCTGTGACGCGTGTGCGGGTCGTCGTAGCCCGCCAGGCACGCGGCCACCACGGGCGTCTCACCTCTCTCGTTGCCCTCGTTGATGTAGGCGCCGCCCTCCAGCAGCAGACGCGCCAGACGGAGCTTCCCCTGGAACACGGCCTTCAGCAGGGCGTTGCCCTCTGTACGCAGGGCTCCTCCGTCTCCCATAATGCCCTGCTCCTCCCTGGCCCCGCCCTCCTCTCCTCAGTACTGCCTGCACATCTGGACAACCTGTGTTTGGGGTGAGAAACACACCGGGCCGGTTTGTACGGGCACTCGTGCACGTTTGCGAGCTGACAGCTCTCACACTTGCTGGTGGCACTGCAGGAGAGAATAACAGGGTTGAGTCCTTAGATAAGAAGTCTGTATAAACTCACTTTTGAGTACAGCCATACTGTCTGCAGAGTGTGATGAAGAGGAGTTTAGTCCTGCAGAGTGTGATGAAGAGTATAGTCTGCCATTTCTTTCAGCACTCACATTCATCACACCAAATGACGCCCCAGAACCATGCAGTTATAACAGCGCAGGAACGCTGCAGGACCCGATACTGTCCACTGGATATACTGCTGTCTTAAAACACCACAGGGAATGACAGGACAAGAGAGTTTGGGGCTCTGGAAAGAAACCTGTCCTAAATGTTTAAATTGGAGAACAGATTGAGGAAAAAACAAATCACTTGAAAGGTTTGAGACAATGCCACACCACTCCAGGCCTTTAAAAACTGAATTATTGAACAGCGTAACACGTCTATGACCCCATCCATCACACCAGGAGAGGCTGATAATTCATGGTTGAACAGAAATGTACCTTCACTTTGGGTAACAGTGGTAGAAGGAAAAAGAAGTACAGTTGTGTAATTGTTCATATATTTGTCATAAATAGTTCTAATTAAATCATATAGTTGTTTTAAATTACACATAATTCATATAATAAATGCAATATAATTAATTAATATAATGAATGTCTCCGTAAAATTTTTTTTTTTTTTTTTAAAACCTTTTGGAAAAAGGTGGAGTCCCTTGTCATTAGGGCCCTGGTGCTGACACACCTAGAATATATCAAAGAAACAATATCATCGGATCCCTCCAGACTTTACAGCGTTATGGTCTGACAAAGAATGTCTTAGAGAGAAACCTTCAGTGTAAGGCTGAACCATTCATGGTTACCATTACCGAACACAATGAAAAAAAAGTCAAGCACTGTGTGCCTGACAGTGCAATACAGCCCATAGGCCCTGAGTCCTTCATCAGTGATGTTATACAGCCCCTAGGGCCCTGAGTGATTCATCAGTGATGTTATACAGCCCCTAGGGCCCTGAGTGATTCATCAGTAATGTTATACAGCCCCTAGGGCCCTGAGTGATTCATCATTGATGTTATACAGCCCATAGGCCCTGAGTCCTTCATCAGTGATGTTATACAGCCCCTAGGGCCCTGAGTCCTTCATCAATGATGTTATACAGCCCCTAGGGCCCTGAGTGATTCATCATTGATGTTATACAGCCCCTAGGGCCCTGAGTCCTTCATCAGTGATGTTATAAACCCCCTAGGGCCCTGAGTCCTTCATCAGTGATGTTATAAAGCCCCTAGGGCCATGAGTCCTTCATCAGTGATGTTATACAGCCCCTAGGGCCCTGAATCATTCATCAGTGATGTTATACAGCCCCTAGGGCCCTGAGTCCTTCATCAGTGATGTTATAAAGCCCCTAGGGCCCTGAGTGATTCATCAGTGATGTTATACAGCCCCTATAGGCCCTGAGTCCTTCATCAGTGATGTTATACAGCCCCTAGGGCCCTGAGTCCTTCATCAGTGATGTTATACAGCCCCTAGGGCCCTGAGTCCTTCATCAGTGATGTTATAAAGCCCCTAGGGCCCTGAGTCCTTCATCAGTGATGTTATAAAGCCCCTAGGGCCCTGAGTCCTTCATCAGTGATGTTATACAGCCCCTAGGGCCCTGAGTCCTTCATCAGTGATGTTATACAGCCCCTAGGGCCCTGAGTCCTTCATCAGTGATGTTATACAGCCCCTAGGGCCCTGAGTCCTTCATCAGTGATGTTATACAGCCCCTAGGGCCCCTAGTCCTTCATCAGTGATGTTATAAAGCCCCTAGGGCCCTGAGTCCTTCATCAGTAATGTTATACAGCCCCTAGGGCCCTGAGTGATTCATCAGTGATGTTATACAGCCCCTAGGGCCCTGAGTCCTTCATCAGTAATGTTATACAGCCCCTAGGGCCCTGAGTGATTCATCGGTGATGTTATAAAGCCCCTAGGGCCCTGAGTCCTTCATCAGTAATGTTATACAGCCCCTAGGGCCCTGAGTCCTTCATCAGTGATGTTATACAGCCCCTAGGGCCCTGAGTCCTTCATCAGTGATGTTATACAGCCCCTAGGGCCCCTAGTCCTTCATCAGTGATGTTATAAAGCCCCTAGGGCCCTGAGTCCTTCATCAGTAATGTTATACAGCCCCTAGGGCCCTGAGTGATTCATCAGTGATGTTATACAGCCCCTAGGGCCCTGAGTCCTTCATCAGTAATGTTATACAGCCCCTAGGGCCCTGAGTGATTCATCTGTGATGTTATAAAGCCCCTAGGGCCCTGAGTCCTTCATCAGTAATGTTATACAGCCCCTAGGGCCCTGAGTCCTTCATCAGTGATGTTATACAGCCCCTAGGGCCCTGAGTCCTTCATCAGTGATGTTATACAGCCCCTAGGGCCCTGAGTCCTTCATCAGTGATGTGGACTTAATTTGATGCTCAGAAAGCTTGTTGCACCAACCATTTTGATTCAGTAAATTATGAATAAAAAGCTGAAATGAAATATAGCCATCAAAAGTAGATATTCATATTCTATAAACAAATGCACATAGTACAATTATATAACATCTATAGTTAAATAATTAAATAATAAATGATTATTTTGGGTGGCAGAATTTCAGTCATGTGGTCCCGTCCTCACATGACCAGGGTTCCCTCCTCCGTGGCTACATTAACACTGCGTTAGTCAGCTATGAACCAGCAGCTGTGTGTGGCCACAGGGTGAGTCAAAGCCCTGATTACGGTGATCAAAGTAATAAAGCAGCCTTCCCCAACAGCACAGAGGTTCCCATCAGTCTGTTTGTGTAGCAGAAGGCAGAGAAAGATGTCCGTTGCAAATACACAAGCTTGATGTGTGAATTAGGAAAGCATTACTACAACAGCACTGCAGCATGAGAGACAGACAGATAGACAGACAGACAGACAGACAGACAGACAGACAGAGGGGGAGATGCAAGAATGTGATGTGTGATGTGTTTCAGTGGTTTGGATTAATTCAGAGTGATTTCAAATCCAATATAACCAAAGTAAATCCCTATTAGACAACACGTGAAAGAAGCAAGACCTGCCATACAGCAAGACCTGCCATACAGCAAGACCTGCCATACAGACATCAGAGGAATAGAAGGATGTGATGGCTGGTGATGGAAGGAGAGAGGACCTGCGACACTGGAGGGTCTGTATGACAGTTCAGTGTCGTTATCAAGGACTAGTGGCCCCACTCCTAGCAGAGGGATCAGCTGATCTGGGGCCAGTGCAGAGCTGAAGGTGAGCAGGACTGAACGACATGTACGGTGTGCATGAGTGGACTGTCCTGCTGTTTGTGTCATAGGTGGACTGTGATGATCCCTGTTAAAGTGTTTCCAGCTGCTTCAGAGCCGCTGTGGTCAGAGGGGCTTTGGCTTATGGCTCTCCTGGGTTGGCAGGGTCTGTACGTGGCAGCCATTTTTAGGGACTGAGAAGAAGAGCTTTGGCAGAGGATGTGTGTGTGTGTGTGTGTGTGTGTGTGTGTGTGTGTGTGTGTGTGTGTGTGTGTGTGTGTGTGTGTGTGTGCATGCTTGTTGTGATGTACCTACACCAACATCTTTTCTGTCTCACACCCACAGAGTCGATCCAAACTGGGCAGATCCACAGATCCAGTGTCTGGACTCCAGCCTCCGCCCTGAGCCGCTAGCCCTGCGCCGCTAGCCCTGAGCCGCTAGCCCTGAGCCGCTAGCCCTGCGCCGCTAGCCCTGCGCCGCTAGCCCTGAGCCGCTAGCCCTGTGCCGCTAGCCCCGTGCCGCTAGCCCCGCGCCGCTAGCCCTGAGCCGCTAGCCCTGTGCAGCTAGCCCTGCGCCGCTAGCCCTGCGCCGCTAGCCCTGAGCCGCTAGCCCTGAGCAGCTAGCCCTGCGCCGCTAGCCCTGTGCTCTGCTATCTCCAGCTCTCTCCTTACTGATTCTCTGTGATTCCAGACCATACTCAACCTCAGCAAGCTAGAGCTGCACTTTTATGCATACTGATATGCTGCAGAGAGAGAGAGAGAGAAAGAGAGAGAGACCGAGACAGAGAGAGGGAAAGAGAGAGACAGAGAGAGGGAGAGAGACAGAGGGAGAGAGGAGACAGAGAGAGAGAGAGAAGGAGAGACAGAGAAAGAGAGAGAAGGAGAGAGGCAGAGAGAGGGAGAGAAGGAGAGAGAGAGAGAGAAGGAGAGAGAGAAGGAGGCAGAAACAACTGTGTTTTAGATGCAAATGCTAAACGGAAAAGCTCTCCCAGCTGAGACAGTGAGACCACAGAAAGCTCTTCTCTGGATGCAGACCCAAGCTCTCCATATGACTCATCTCCAAAAGGAACTCAAATCAGGACTATGAAACTAGAACATTTAGGAGCCATCCAAACTGAAGCAATTCTGTTTCATTAAATCCGTGTTACCTGTTCAGACCTGCTGTTCTGGTCGTGTGCTGAGAGGATGAGTGGATGAGTGAGATGTGATGAGAGGATGAGTGAGATGTGCTGAGAGGATGAGAGGATGAGTGAGATGTGCTGAGAGGATGAGTGAGATGTGCTGAGTGGATGAGAGGATGAGTGAGATGTGCTGAGAGGATGAGTGGATGAGTGAGATGTGCTGAGAGGATGAGTGGATGAGTGAGATGTGCTGAGTGGATGAGTGAGATGTGCTGAGAGGATGAGTGAGATGTGCTGAGAGGATGAGTGAGATGTGCTGAGAGGATGAGTGGATGAGTGAGATGTGCTGAGAGGATGAGTGAGATGTGCTGAGTGGATGAGTGGATGAGTGAGATGTGCTGAGTGGATGAGTGGATGAGTGAGATGTGCTGAGTGGATGAGAGGATGAGTGAGATGTGCTGAGAGGATGAGTGCTTCCTGTTCACCCTGTCAGCTTGTTTAAATGATGGCAGTCAAAGAACGATGCTCTCAGCTGTAATAACTCTGGACCTGCTGGTCCTCCGCTCTGCTAAACCCCTCCTGTAAACACACGCTGCATCACAGGGCCGTGCTGGATAACCATGGAGGAATCTGTGTTACTGCTTAGATGTTTGTCTGCGTGAGCTTCATCCAGTAAAATGAATCTGGCCCTCAGTCAACAGACACACTGGGTTGTTCCTCTATCTCAGGCTCACTCTGTCCCTGCCTGACCTGTGTGTGTGTGTGTGTGTGTGTGTGTGTGTGTGTGTGTGTGTGTGTGTGTGTGTGTGTGTGTGTGTGTGTGTCCGTGCGTGTGTGTGCGCGTGCGCGCGTGTGTGTGTGTATGTGTGCGCGTGTGCGTGTGTGTGTGTACGTGCGTGCGTGTGTGTGTTTGTGTGTGTCTTTCAGTGGGAGGTAGTGAGCTCGTTGACATCAGAATCAGACAGAACTAGACATTTCTCACCAGTTGGACTGAATATCTCCTGCTCTGGGGGTTCTTATTATGATTAATTGAAATGCTCAGTACTGCACTGGGAGATGTAAATGACGAGCTGAACATTCAGCCAGGAATGAGCTCGATCCAATTCGCTCTGGTCTCCTGACAACAGGGGATGGAAATTAATCTCATGTTCTCACCCTCAAACCTCTGAAGCCTCCCCCCCCCCCCCCCCCCCGCACGCCTCATCAGACAGGGTGCATGTGCCTCTCGAGACTGATGTCAATTCTCCATGCCGCAGTCAAGATTGAGGTTTGTGGTGGTGTGGATGGGGTGGATGTGGGTAGATGGGGGTGGGTCATGGTGGTGTGGATGAAGGTGGGTCATGGTGGTGTGGATGGGGGTGGGTTGTGGTGGTGTGGATGAAGGTGGGTGGGGGTTGGGCTGCCGTAGTGTGAGTGGGTGGAGTCATTGTTAGAAATGAACAGAGAACTCTGAGACCATCTCCTGCCTGCTGGTTGTCTCATTAGATCTCATTACTCCATGAATATTCATTGCTTTTTAAATGTGCTGTGCTTCAGCCTGTGAGATGTCCACAGACAGAGCTCCGCCCCCACTGCAGCACGGCTCCGCCCCCACTGCAGCACGGCTCCTGAGGCCCAGGGCGTGAGGGACTAATGGGGCTGTCTTAGATGAAGCCGGGCTGGCCCGGTATCATCTGCCCCCCTGACCCAGTCACGTGTGATGAGTCCTTTCATCACTCATAACACTGGCAAGACTAATGCAGGGGATGATGGGAAAACAGCACCACAGGGCCCCGCCCACTTTATACACAAACCATACAGCCAGCAAACAAACAAAAGCAACACAAGACGGCATTATTATATATATCAATGCATTTGTAACTTGTAATGTATTTGCAATAAATTGGTAGCTAGACTGAATTTACAGTCATGGTTATACACACTTGTATCACGTTCCACAAGTGTTTCTCACTAAGGTCTTTAATCGTATTTCTTATAAATCCTTCCCACGTCCAGAGGGGCTCCTGAGTTTTAGGCTTTAAGCTCATACTAGCGTCATACTCTGGGTTATATTAAATGTCTCCTCTTTCCCCACTTTTTAAGGCTATTTTTCCTCAGTAACTACTGCAGCTCAATTCCTTTAAATCAATTTGCATACAGAGAAAAGGGGAAAGAAAAGTCAAGGAGAGGATATGGGAGCAGGAGGGAGAATACAGTCCTCATGTCAGAGTTTCATTAACATCATTAACATCACAAGAGGACTTCTGTTCCTCCTACAGTCTGTGGTGTTCAGTAGACAGAGTTCAGGTGTGACTCCTGCTCCTCCTACAGTCTCCTACAGGGTTCAGGTGCCCATAGGTGTCTGATGTTTGTGTGAGCTTGTTCCAGTAAAATGAACTGGACTGGACTGGACTGTGTCTTCACTGAACTGGTCAAGACACACTGAACTGCCATCCCTCTCTTGCAGCGCAGTAACGTACACGGGGCCAAAAAGATTAAACTTTTGCAACGATAGAAAAAAATATCAATCAAATCCAATGTTTTGTATAATAAGACAATGTGAGATAAGAGATGAGATAATCCTGCATTAGTCACACATTGGGGAAATGTGCAAATTTATAGGGAAGAGGCCATTTTAAGGGATATTCTTCTAAAATAATAATTATGGCATTGTGCCATATTATTGACTGACAGATTATCTGACTTTGTCTTGGAAAATGTATATCTGAATATAGTAAAAGAGTAAATACCAGTAAATCTGCTATTTTAATTTAGACTTAATTCAAACTAAAACCCAGACTGTTGAATTGATTTCATTGCTGTAGTATTGTTGCAATAGACAATTTTGTCCACTATAAAATGCAAACTTATTACTTTGTATCTTGACAAAGACTCTATTGGGCTATTGACCTACATTATATAACTGGATGTAAAAACAAACTTTCCCCAGTAGCACAAATCAATAATTTTGGGTGGTGGTGGGAAACGCAGGAGCGACAAACACGCGCGAACCATTTTGGTGTCGTCACTGCTGGGGGCGTCATAGCGACGTCATAAAGACGGGCCTGCTGTTCTACGTCACTCTGCCTACACCGATTTAATCACTGAAATGATAAAAATATATATATATATATTCTAGTGTTATTAAAATTGTTTAACATTTGTAAAAATACTAAATGAATAGGCTATGCTGAATCTTTTTTCCAACGATATTTTATAGTTTTATTGGCAGCTTTTGATGGGTGAATATTTCGGTTCATTTTCCTGATTTTGATGGTTGTCTGAAAGAGGGGAGATGTGTGTACCTGTCATTCGTGTTTTTGCAGGATTTCGGAGGAGATGGAGATTGTTCTGCCTTTTTCTGTCTAGCCTGTCTTACGCTTCCGTCGCTATCCATGGTCCTGACTAAGAGCACCGATGCAAAACAGTAATTTTCCTAAATCAAGCACGCAGTTATTTATTTATTTATTTACAAGAAAGCATAAAATGGCCCAGCCGCCAGTTCTATTTATAGTCATAAAGTGTCAAATTCGGTGTCAATTCCTTACGTCAGTCGTTTCTGACGTAAGTTTTTTCTACATTAATGAATAAACAAAACGATCTCCTCGTAACAATATGACGATTAAATATCCTGGTTGAAGACATATTTATCAAAGACATGTAAACAGTAGAATATAACGTTACACACACGCGTGCTTTAATTACTATCCAAGACCGAATTAAGTTACTCAACAGCATTTTTGTTCATCTTGTGCGCCTTATTTACTTAGATAGCTTTTTAAAATATTTTTGTGTTTTACTCATAAACCTTAAATATCCATACAACATTCAATCACTTGATAAAATTAATATATAAATCATGCGGATTCAAGACTCCTAAAACTACAATGAACAATGGAATTTCATTTTTAAACGCTCCGTTTTGGGTTTCAGATGGTTGTGTAAATATGCGGTGTGAATACAGGGCACCTGCACTCCTGCGCTCGGGGAGAAGACAGCAGTAATCTTGAACATCTGTGCAATACCACAGCCTGCGTTTGAACTTATAAAATGAAATCTGTCTCAAGCGGATAATGGGATCAGAAACGTTTACACAATTGATTGAAATCAAAGACGTGATTTCAAGACGGTTTTCGCGATGAGAATATTCCACGTACTGCTGTAGTGCATGTCACATATCATCTTACGGACAATACTCGAAAGTACACTTAAGTAATAAAATCAAGAAACTAATATAAATAATACAAATCGCTCACAGTCTAACCACTTGTAAGTGTATATTATGATTGTAAACGCAAAACGAAGTACAATGTCCTCAGTATAGGCTAGGTGTTCCGTTCAACTTATCCTGCTTACTGAAATAAATACAAATCTAAAACACTTGAAGTGAGATCATGTATGATCCGCAGCGCCGAGCCACTTTGTGCAGTTGGAGCTCAGTGTGTCGGTCTTACCGTGGGTGGCGTGCGGCTAGATTAATCCCATAGCTGCGTTGATTTTTCCCCAAATCCAGTGAATATGTGTGTTATTCTAGGCAGCGCCTCCACTACACCTCTGTTGTGCGTTAGATCGGCGCCCCTTCCCCCACATTTCTCCCGCGACCACGAGTTTAGACGCGGCTGCGGGGGCGGCGGTGGGCGGCGGGGGGATGCGGCGACAGCCCGACGGAGACGAGAAACGGGGCTTAAGTGAAGCTAGTGGACACAAGCTCTGTAATAGGCGCGGATCGCTTTCCTAATCTCATCATTAAAGTAGAGTATCTTTACTGTCTAAACCAGTTACCGTCAACTCCATGGGCGGGTGTCCTGCTGACGTGCAGATGTGCTGTTTTATTTCATCTCCTTCGTTTTTAGTTTTTTCTGGTTCAGTGGATTTTTTGGGACTTGTATTCTATTAGCTGTGTTATGCAGGTCCTAAACCGCTAATCAAACACTTCTTACATCTCTTCAATTGTTTGATCGAGTTTTTGTTACCTAGTGTTATATACATTTTAAGTACATAGCTTATTCTCTAAGGGAAGAGCATCACATCAATACAAAACACTAACGTGAAGCGCGTGCCAGGTGATTGTGTAACACCTGATATACTACAGGCTAAAGCTGCATTCATAGATTACTGCATTGGTTTAACACTTGGAAACTGCATGTAAAAATGACTCTGGGACACAATGTGTTGTTTCCTGACCTTCGTGATATCTGTGAGTTCGGGCACAGAGACATTTCAGCAAGTTAAGTTGTAGTGGAGCTATTCTGAATATCCATCAAGCAGGCTATATGTCTTGTTGAAGAGCATGTCTTGCCTCTGCATAATTTTTAGGGTTCACACACATAGTGTGGGAACCCTATTGTAATTGCTCGAGTTTTTCTTATTATTATTATTTTTCAGGCTGTAAAACGCATACTGCAGCCTAGACCGTAAGGCCCAGAAACACCAAACTTGGCAGACAGGTGCACCAGAGGTGCAATGAGGGAAACCCAGACAATGACCCACATTGGCCTGATGGTGGCGCTATAGCGCAGCATTTTGTGTTTTGGTCCATATCTCCTACACCGTAGGTCATAGAAACGAAATTCCACTTCTGATGGATTCCTTGGCTAAAACCAAACAAAAAAGCCTCAAGGACCCTTTAGCTCCGCCCACTTAGATTTCGAGATAATTTGCATAATGTGCAAAATCGCACACATCTTTGGGCCCAAACTTGTCCCTGGATTTTTCACATACATGCACATATGTGGTATCAAAACGTTCAGAAGAGTCTGAACTTTAAAATCTATCCAGCAAAAATGCTAATTTCTTCACTACCTAGTCAGTATAAGCCAATCAAATGAGGGGGCGTAAATTCAATAGTAAATTTTGCGCATATGGAGCTCTAACTTAAGAAAACTTGCATGTAATGAGATGGCACTTCACAGACAGCTTCCCTGTGAGGGTCTGGGGCAGCTCGCAGAGGTTGCCATACCTCACCTGCTAGGGGGCGCTATAACATGCAAAAATTTGCCCCATGCACTCAGATTGGCCGATCCACATGAAACTTGACAGACATCATCTATGGGCCTCTGGAAACCAGGTCCTAAAGCAGACATGCCATACTTCCAAAATGGCTGACGTAATCGGCCAATCAGTGATCGGCACGCGTTTGACAGGCTTACCATTGGTCGATCTGCACGAAACCTCTTGGGTGTGGACAAGTGCACGCCCCCCATGACATAATCCAGCCGGGTGTCGATTGGCCACTGGGGGGCGCTATTGCAAAAAAAGCAAGTATATCCCCTACATAATTCCACTTGGGAACATGCAATTGGACTCTTTTGATTCCTTGCAGTAGTGCGAACAACTTTCCCATTACATGTCCTATTAAAAAATGCACAGTTTATTTACAGTTAATAATAGTTTGAAATCATCACTTTTCATACTGCTCCTAGGATTTTCATACTATCATGTCAAACAAAGTCTTATAATACTCTACAGATTGTGAAATCAAAAAACAATCCAAAGATTTTGGATTTGAGGACACTTATACCTGCTAAATATTTTTTTAATGGACAGCATCGATACATATAATATTCATATTCTTAAAGCTCTTTCATATTTTATCCAATTCTGACCAAAATGCACAAGCCCATTCAGAATCCCATCCTGAACAAATTTGTCAAGTTTCATCTAAATCGGTTATCGTATGGCTCTACAGTGCAGTATTATTTACAATGCATAAAAATGCATGTAAAGTCCCTCTGTCACCTTCTCCTTCTCACACGCACGCAAGCTGAAACTCACACACACACTCAGTCTCTCTCACACTCTCACCCACATTCCCCCTCCCATCTCTGTGCCCTAAGTAAACATTGCTCTGGCTACCTAGATCTCTCTGTGTCTATTAACCAGGCACACACACATACAGGCGCAAGCAGGCCTTCCTATAGCATTCACAATGACACTTCCCTAGCCATACCCACCCATATCTCAGTGACTAACACATGCTCATACAAACTGATATTTGGCTTCTTTTTTGTCTCTCTCTCACACAAACACACAGACACACACACCTTTATACCTATATGTATGTATTGTCATAGTTTGAGTACATACACTACCACACACACACACACACACACACACACACACTACTACCTAAATGTATGTAAAGTTTGTATGCATATCTATAGTATATGTATAGTATATGTCAGTCATGCCAGTGATGTCAGTCATATCAGAAATGCCAGTCATGTCAGTTACATCAGTCATGTCAGTCATGCCAATCATTTCAGTCCAGTCATATCAGTCATTTCAGTCCAGTCATATCAGTCATGTCAGTCAAATCATCAAATCATTACAGTCATGCCAGTTATGTCAGTCATGCCAGTCATGTCAGTCATGTAATGCCAGGCTTTGCAGACTACATTCATACTTTGAATACACGGGCAGTCATGTTAGGCGTGCTAGGTGTACAAGGAGTGAAATAACAAAACATAGTCTCTGGCTCCCTCAATCTCTCTCTGTCTGTAATATAGAGGCCCAATCATGTATAGACAAGTGCAGGCCTTCCTTTACTGTTCACATAGATGCAGCCCTAGCCAGATGTGCTATTTTTGTGTCTCCCTTTCTGACACACGCAGATGTCATCACACTCTATCTGTAGAGCACACACTGACCAAACCCAAACAGCTTCTTTTCACTTTTAGGTCTAAAGGACCTTTTGGGCTTCCTTTTGCCTATTGAGGCCAAAATGCCTATTGGTGTGTGAACCCGCCAATCGCCGCTTGCGGCTATATTTAAATATTGCTTTTACAATTTGCGGCCTGAATAAATTGAGGCACTCTTCACGGAAAGTAGGGGTGTGATACAATACCCAGACTGCATAAATACTAACTCAGTGACTGTAGCTATTATGGAACACAGTTTCTATGGTAACAGATTCTGTGGATTCCGACAGAAGCGTCCCCACGGTGACATGCACATGCCGGAGAGAGAGAGAGAGAGAGAGGGGGGGAGGGGGGAGAGGGGGGGGCATGCAGAGGGAGAGAGAGGGAGAGAGAGAGAGAGAGAGATAGAGAGAGAGAGAGAGAGAGAGAGAGAGGGAGAGAGAGAGATAGATAGAGAGAGAGAGAGAGACCCTTGAAAAAAGGTGCTAAATCAGTTTTTGTCTGTCTTTAGGGTTACTTTTACACACATATTTGTTCATGGTTTCTATTTCTAATAAGAGGTTCTGCTTATCTAACCTTCAAATACTCACACATTTTACTGAACATTCAATGTTCTAATTTGTGAAATATTGAAATGTCTGTAAGAGTAGTTGGGTGCACTGAGGTGTGACCCAAAGTCTTTCATCAGGAGGATCTGACACAAGTGTTTGTAAGTAACGTTCACTGTCTACTTCATTATAACAAATAGCATCAGTAAGCAGCCTAACAGGCTCATGAAATGCTCATAGGTGTTCACAAACCTAGGTTTGCTAATTAAGTAACTGTTACAACTGCCAGTATGCGGCAGTAAAACATTACAAACTGATACTCAGTAGCCAAGTAATACACTTAACTCTTAATACAACTGCTCTCCATAAGCAGTAATGCCTCATATATATGTAGACTTAAGAAATGTTTTTTTAACATACGTTTTGACTGCAACACTACGTTAGCTCACCTACTTGTCCTGCTCTCTGATGCCCCCTCTGGGTGATCTAGGGCGCTGCAACTGTCATAAAACGAAGCCGAGCGCTGAAGTTTAACCTCACTCATGCTCAGGGGCGGACTGGGGAGAAAAAGTGGCCCGGGAGTTCCTGACAGACTGGCCCACTATATATATATGTGTATATATACTGTGTATGTATGTATACATATATATGTATATATATATATATATATATATATATATATATATATATATATATATATATATATATATATATATATATATATATATATATATATATATATATATTAGTGCTGTCAATTCCAGGTGCCGCGATTAAAAGTCCTCACCAGGATTTTTCTCAGGCTTCCTGGATTGTGTTGATTCCACTAATTTTACCTGGATTGCTAATTAGAAAATCTAGCAAGCTTGAGCAAAATCCTGGTGAGGACTTTTAATCGCGGCACCTGGAATTGACAGCACTAATATATATATATATATATATATATATATATATATATATATATATATATATATATATATATGTATGTGTGTGTGTGTGTGTGTGTGTGTGTGTGTGTGTGTGTGTGTGTGTATACTGTATGTGAATCTATACATGGCACGTAGTGTATATGACGGCATTTATTGTCATATGGACAATATTAATTCCAGCAATAATATGATTACAAAGCCACATAGTGGCTTTTAAATAGTCCATCATAAGACCATCAAACAAGTTGTTTTACGCAAAGTGCATCCTAAAGAACAACCTACAACTCTAACGTGGGTATTTCTTCCTCGTACCTATTTGTGGTGGTTAGTTTTAATCTAAGAATTTCAATAGCTTTAAAAAAAACACAGTGCTTTGGAACCTTTAAGACCGCCACTTGCGTCCGTGTTAACCATGTTAAGGTAATTTGTACATGGTGCCTTAGACGTTGCAGAGGAGACAGCAGTACATTTTAAATAACATGTTATCTACAATTTAAACTGCTGTATGTTTTCGTAGTCCGGCCCGGAGTTTCTGGGACAAGTTGGTTTTTTTTCTGATTTCCGCTGCATACCGTCAGCCCGCATTAACTGGCCCAGTCCGCGACCCGGTCCAACTCGTTCATGTGTTTACAGGCCCAGTCCGCGGCCGCGCAGGTTAGTCTGACTGGAGCGGGGGAGGTAATAACACCAGCAGCGTGACTACGGGCCGGGGCTGCAGTGCGCGGCAGTGGCTCCTCCACGGGTTGAGTTAGACCACCGGCGGCCCACTAACCCATCGGCCCACCGGGGAAATCCCCGGTAGCAATGTATGCCAGTCCGCCCCTGCTCATGCTTACAATGTTTAGAACTTGCAATCCTGAATGAAACATGGCCCATTATCAGTTATTTTCTAAGATTTATGATTTATTTAAACAAAAGTTCATATATTAGCAGGCCTACTAGCAGTTATTTTTCTAAGATTTATTTAAACAGAAGTTCATATATATATATATATATGGTGTTTATATTATATATTTGGTAGCAAATCTATATTTGTCGGCTAATATATACATTTTAGTTATCCACAGCAACTTTCAGATATCAGCATGGCACTCTTTATGCTTCCAGAGAAACGAACCAGTGTCTTTGTTGTTGCTAGTACAGTGCATTAATGCATTAACTGATCAGGTAATAAACGCGTCATAAACTTAACAGCACAATAACAGACATGACACAACCACTTTACATTATCGGAATGAATATTTTGTTGCCCCTTTTACAGCTATTGTCATCTGAATAGCCTGTAAAAAATTTTAAAAGTCACTTTCATAATATGTGTAATTACCCTGATATATTTGGTAGCATATTCATTATATGTTAATTAACAGTTATTGTCGGCTAATAAACTGCTAATAGGAACTGTAATTCATGGAAGGTGTTTAGGGGGAAGACTTTCATGAACGGAACGTCGTTCCGTGTATGGCGGGGAACTTAGCAAATGTTTAGCTTTATCTTATTGTGCCTACAGTGGCATACAGTGTTCACAGTATATTTTAATTACAGACCGGCGATAAGTAGAAGATAAACAGAAAATAACTAATCCGCTGTTTCATCTTTCGTCACCTGCAGCACAGTAGAATGAGTAATTAAGCTAGCGTAGCTAGGCTAGCTCGCGCAGGCAGGCGGGAAACGCAGACCGGAAGTGACTAAAGTGCCATTCAGCTCCATCAGCTCTTCTAATAAAACCTCAGGAAGACGCTGGAGATCTTCTCATGAGCTGGAGGTATTCTCATGAGCTGGTGATCTTCTCATGAGCTGGAGATATTCTCATGAGCTGGTGATCTTCTCATAAGCTGGAGATCTTCTCATGAGCTGGTGATGGCGGGACGAGGGCGCGGCAGAGGCCGAGGGCAGCTGAGCTTCTGTATGGAGGCGGTGGGTGTGGGTAAAGGAGACAGCCTGCCGCCTGCCACCATCCAGCCCACCCCGCTGTTCCCTGTAAGTGGAGCCTGTGTGGACAGTGATGATGATTATGATGAAGGTGACACTGGTTTATAAAGCACAGCTGAATCACGCCGAGGATCACACTAATGCTGCAGTCCAGTGTGTAGTCCAGTGTGACACACCAGTCCTCCCAGCACATCTGACCAACTCATTATTACTGGATGTGTTACATTAGTGTGGATCTGCACAACTCTAAAGTTGATAAACTGATAAACCTGTCTGGGTCCTGTTGGTGTAAACGTTTCCAGAAGTTACTGTAAAGCGTATATGTGAAAATGTTTAACATGCAATTTCTTTTACTTTCATCCAATAAAACACCCACTCCCCTCCCTACAAGATTTTACATTAACCGCAGTGCCAGTTTTGAATTATGCCTGTAATAAATAGTGTTTTAATGACAAACCCGGAATTTCACAATATCACTGTGACATTTTAATGGATGTTAAAGTCAATGTTTATTATGGTCTGTTCTCTCTGTCCTCTTGTTTTGAACGGTCAGCCCATGGAGCACAAACCTGTGCCCTTGCAGACGGGAGACGAGGCCGAGTACATGTTGGCTCTGAAACAGGAAATCAGAGGAGCCATGAGGACTCTGCCCTTCTACGTACGGCCTGTGGCGCCTAAGAAAGGTCACGTTATATTCCCACTCAGCACCGGGTCACAGATCACTGGGTATTAACGTCCTGGGTAGCAGTTTGACCCTCGATGGCAGAAAGAAAGCTTGAGACCACTTTTGGAAAACTAATTTAGCAAAGGCAGTGATTAAAGAGCAGGGGTTCAAACTGGTGATAGTGGTGACAGTTATTTACTAAGCTGAGCTATGGTCATCTGAAATGGAGATTTCATCTTACTCGTGGCTTGTATTACTCATGCCTTATGTGGCTTGTATTAAATGCTCCTTTTAGTTAAGGAGCACCAATCAAACTTCTGGGCACACCTACTCCGTGTTTATAATTTTGAGCATTAAAAAACAAGTTGCCAAATCAATGAAAGAAATCATTGTTAAATTGGTCTAATAAACAAATACTAGATTCTTTGAAGTAACTGTCCTATATTTAGATGACAGCGTTGCACACTCTTGGTGTTGTGTTAACAGCACCTATGATGCTTTTCAGTCAGTCCTGAAGACATTCTCTTTGGTGAGGGTGCATTTAAAATTGTGTTTGCATGTGTGTGTTGAAAATGAATTCAACTTTATTCATATAGCACTATAATTATTATATAAGGTAACACCTTTCCCAAATGTATTTTTATTAATATACATAAAGACTTTTATTAATATTAGAATGCAATTTTATTTTACTATTAACAACATGCATGTAGTGAGGTGGTGGTGGTGTGTGTATATATTTATTTTCTGTCTGTACTTATTCAACTCTGTTTGATTAAATTTTTTTGCCAGATGTGGAACGTTACTCTGACAAATATCAGAATGTTGAACCATCAGACAGCACCACAGAGTGGAACCCAGGTAGAGTTCATTGATCTGATTTACTAATACTCCACCCATTATGGTGAGACTGGGTGGGTGCAGCTCCATCAGGGGTGGTGTTAAGGGACGAGTGTGTGGGCCGCTCCACTCGCTCCAGTGGAACTGCAGACATTCATCGACGGAGTTAATTGAATGACAAATTACCATGAAGTCAGGATGGGTGTTTAGCGCACTAATTAAACCCATTATGTGTTGAGAGCCTGGAAGTGTGAGGCAAAGTGAACAGGGCAGAGTTACAAACAGGCTGTGGTTCCACCGCAGTGTGTGTGTGTGTGTGTGTGTGTGTGTGTGTGTGTGTGTGTGTGTGTGTGTGTGTGTGTGTGTGTGTGTGTGTGTGTGTGTGTGTGTGTGAGGGCAGGAGTCAGACACACCTGCAGTACTACAACATTCACATGTGACTGTTTAAGGGCAGTAAGGCTACACGTATGACTGGTTAATGTGATGTAAGGCTACATGTATGACTGTGGTTAATGTGATGTAAGGCTACACGTATGACTGGTTAATGTGATGTAAGGCTACACGTATGACTGGTTAATGTGATGTAAGGCTACACGTATGACTGGTTAATGTGATGTAAGGCTACACGTATGACTGGTTAATGTGATGTAAGGCTACATGTATGACTGTGTTTAATGTGATGTAAGGCTACATGTATGACTGTTTAAGGGCAGTAAGGCTACATGTATGACTGTAATTAAAGTGATGTAAGGCTACATGACTGTAGTTATTTAAGTGGAGGTGAGTGATTACCACTTTGTTTTGAAGATGTTTTTTTCAACACCAGTTTCATTGCCACCTAATGCTAAATTCCTAGAACATTTCAGCTGGATAATTTAATTTCTTTGCTCACATCCCCATATGTGTGGGTTAAATATATAGACAGATAAACATCTGCTTTTTCATATACTAGCTGGTTAATCCTCATCCTAAATAAGAAGCACTTTGGTTGCACAACTGATGAAGGACCTTTGTCTGAAACATCTTGTTTTGATGAGAGAGAGGTGTTTGTTTTTATGAGAGAGGTGTTTGTTTTTATGAGTGAGGTGTTTGTTTCTATGAGAGAGGTGTTTGTTTATATGAGTGAGGTGTTTGTTTTTATGAGAGAGGTGTTTGTTTTTATGAGTGAGGTGTTTGTTTCTATGAGAGAGGTGTTTGTTTATATGAGTGAGGTGTTTGTTTTTATGGGAGAGGGGTTTGTTTTTATAAGAGAGGTGTTTGTTTTTATGAGTGAGGTGTTTTTTTTGATGAAACCTATTTAAATTTCATTATTGTCTCTGCAGACTGGAGGCGTATACCGAAGGAACTGCGTGTGAAGAGGCCTCTGATTGAGAGTGAGGGGGCTGATGGGATATGTACCTCACATAGGGCTGATTGAGAGTGAGGGGGCTGATGGGATACGTTGCAGCGTTTAGCTCCTCCCTTCCTGCTCTCCCCAGAGACACAGAGAGGCTGACGCAGCTCAGGCATCCCGACAGCAGTCATGTGGACCTGTAGCTGTCCTTGCGTGAGATGCTGTAGCTGTGCTTGCGTGTGGCGCTGTAGCTGTGGTTGTGTGTGGCACTGTAGCTGTGCTTGCATGAGACGCTGTAGCTGTGGTTGTGTGTGGCACTGTAGCTGTGCTTGCGTGTGTGGCTGTAGCTGTGCTTGCATGAGTGGCTGTAGCTGTGTTTGCGTGAGATGCTGTAGCTGTGCTTACGTGAGTGGCTGTAGCTGTGCTTGCGTGAGATGCTGTAGCTGTGCTTGTGTGTGGTGCTGTAGCTGTGCTTGCATGAGACACTGTAGCTGTGCGTGAGACGCTGTAGCTGTGCTTGCGTGAGACGCTGTAGCTGTGCTTGCATGCAGCACTGTAGCTGTGCTTGTGTGAGACGCTGTAGCTGTGCTTGCGTGAGACGCTGCAGCTGTGCTTGCGTGAGACGCTGCAGCTGTGCTTGCGTGCTACGCTGTAGCTGTGCTTGCGTGAGACGCTGCAGCTGTGATTGTGTGCAGCACTGTAGCTGTGCTTGCGTGAGACGCTGTAGCTGTGCTTGCGTGAGATGCTGCAGCTGTGCTTGCGTGCAGCACTGTAACTGTGTTTGCGTGAGACGCTGTAGCTGTGCTTGCGTGAGATGCTACAGCTGTGCTTGCGTGGAGCACTGTAGCTGTGCTTGCGTGAGACGCTGTAGCTGTGCTTGCGTGAGACGCTGTAGCTGTACTTGCGTGAGACACTACAGCTGTGCTTGCGTGAGATGCTGTAGCTGTGCTTGCGTGAGACGCTGTAGCTGTGCTTGCATGAGACGCTACAGCTGTGCTTGCGTGAGACGCGGCAGCTGTGCTTGCGTGAGATGCGGCAGCTGTGCTTGCGTGACTGGCTGAGCTTTATCGTGGCGGAAGGACGTTTAGAATTCACAAGGGTCGCGCTGCGCCACTGGTGCGTGATCTCACGGCGCTCAGGTCTGTCCTCCAGCTGCGTGTCCTCCAGCTGCAGCTGCGTGTCCTCCAGCTGCATGTCCTGCAGCTGCGTGTCCTCCATCTGCGAGGCCCATCCAATGGTTGTGTGTTGAGGGGAGTCTCTGACTCACCGCTGTCTCAGGGGAAATCAGGGAGAAGCACTGCGCCATTATACACACCTACATGAACGTGGACACGGATGAAATAAGAGCTGTGAGGGGTGTCCAGGCTGCAGCATTTAAGCGCCTCTGACACATGTAACCAACATATTTAGTTTTAAACCTTTTGAAGATTTTTTTCCTCAGATGACTGTGGTTTAGTTAGTGATACACATAGGAGTGCACATTTAGTGATACACACAGGAGTGCACATTTAGTCATACACACAGGAGTGCACATTTAGTGATACACACAGGAGTGCACATTTAGTGATACACGCAGAAGTGCACATTTAGTCATACACACAGGAGTGCACATTTAGTGATACACACAGGAGTGCACATTTAGTCATACACACAGGAGTGCACATTTAGTCATACACACAGGAGTGCACATTTAGTGATACACACAGGAGGGCACATTTAGTGATACACACAGGAGGGCACATTTAGTGATACACACAGGAGTGCACATTTAGTGATACACACAGGAGGGCACATTTAGTCATACACACAGGAGGGCACATTTAGTGATACACACAGGAGGGCACATTTAGTGATACACACAGGAGTGCACATTTAGTGATACACACAGGAGTGCACATTTAGTGATACACACAGGAGGGCACATTTAGTGATACACACAGGAGTGCACATTTATCAATCAATCAATCAAAGTTTATTTGTATAGCGCTTTTAACAACTCAAGTTGTCGCAAAGCAGCTTTACAGGGTTTACAAGGTTAACAATACTATGGGTCCAGAACCCTATGTCCATTAACAATACTATGGGTCCAGAACCCTATGGGTCCAGAACATTTAGTGATACACACAGGAGTGCACATTTAGTGCCTGTCTGTCTCACTGGGAATTTGTATTGTTTCAGAAGCTCCAGTTATTCCCAAACAAAGCAAACAGCCACGAGTGGACAAGGAGGAGATGATCCGCACACTGGAGGTAGTGTCCCCACACTGGAGGTAGTGTCCCCACACTGGAGGTAGTGTCCCCACACTGGAGGTAGTGTCTCCACAGTGGAGGTAGTGTCCTCACACTGGAGGTAGTGTCCTCACACGGGAGGTAGTGTCCCCACACTGGAGGTAGTGTCTCCACACTGGAGGTAGTGTCCTCACACTGGAGGTAGTGTCCTCACACGGGAGGTAGTGTCCCAACACTGGAGGTAGTGTCCTCACACTAAAGGTAGTGTCTACACACTGGATGTAGTGTCCTCACACTGAAGGTAGTGTCCCCACACTGGAGGTAGTGTCCCAACACTGGAGGTAGTGTCCTCACACTGAAGGTAGTGTCTACCCACTGGATGTAGTGTCCTCACACTGAAGGTAGTGTCCCCACACTGGAGGTAGTGTCCTCACACTGAAGGTAGTGTCTATACACTGGATGTAGTGTCCTCACACTGGAGGTAGTGTCCCCACACTGGAGGTAGTGCCTCCACACTGGAGGTAGTGTCACAACACTGGAGGTTGTGTCCTCACACTGGAGGTAGTGTCCGCACACTGGAGGTAGTGTCCTCACACTGAAGGTAGTGTCTATACACTGGATGTAGTGTCCTCACACTGGAGGTAGTGTCCCCACACTGGATGTAGTGTCCTCACACTGGAGGTAGTGTCCCAACACTGGAGATAGTGTCCTCACACTGAAGGTAGTGTCTACACACTGGATGTAGTGTCCTAACACTGGAGGTAGTGTCCCCACATTGGAGGTAGTGTCCTCACACTGAAGGTAGTTTCTACACACTGGATGTAGTGTCCTCACACTGGAGGTAGTGTCCTCACACTGGAGGTAGTGTCCCAACACTGGAGGTAGTGTCCCAACACTGGAGGTAGTGTCCCAACACTGGAGGTAGTGTCCAGTTCCTCCAGCACCTGGTCTGCTCTGGTTTTGTTTGATGTTTCTGTCCTCACACAGCAGATCTATTTCCACTGATGTGATGTGTGTGTGGCGTTTATTAATCAGACGCTGGAAAAGAAAGAGGAGGAGGTGAGCTCTGATGAAGAGGAGGGCGAGAAGAAAAAAACAGAGGAGGAGGAGGCAGAGGGTGAGGAAGAGTATGATGAGGAAGAGTTTGAAGAGGTAGGAACCCTTCATTCAGGAGAAAGACATGTATGGAATGATTGCAGTGTTCTCCTACTCCAACTTGTGTGTGTGTGTGTGTGTGTGTTTGTGTGTGTGTGTGTGCGTGCGTGTGTGTGTGTGTGTTCAATAGGAAACAGACTACATCATGTCATACTTTGACAATGGTGAAGAGTTTGGTGCAGACAGTGATGAAAATATGGATGAAGCTATTTACTAATGTTGAACTGGAGACTTGAATCCAGGCACCAGCTGTTAAATGGAGGTTTTAATGTTAGTTAAATGTAATTAATTCCACTCACTGAGTGGAAGTTTCTCAAGTGGCCAATGCTAACAGACGTATAGACGTAACTGGTCAGATTTACTCCAGGACGTTTCTTGCTTGAAGCACATGTTTCTAACAGCAGAATAGAGGCTTGTTTGAACAGTTGAACAAATTAAATTTCAATTTTTTGCATTACGTAGTGTTAAAAGAAGAGATGTCTATTTTAAAGAGGTGTTTGTAGACTTGTAAAAACCAGTTGTGTATATTTATTATTCTGTGCATTTATTATTCACCAGTAGTAACACTTCTGTTTAGGGGTATTTTTATGTTTGTTATATTTGTTGAGTTAGAAACAATGGATGTAAACATTTTTATCAACAGTAATGTTTTATACATTTTAGTCATTTTAATATTACACGATCTGAAAATAGTTGGATAACATTTGTCAGCATGCAGTGATGATGATGATCATAACCACCAGCAGAAACACGCAACAGCTGAAATGAAGGCCAAGATTATTAATGGATCATTTGTGATTATTATATTTTGTGATGTTACGTGATAGACACCTTTGTGTCAGTGACAGTAAGCACAATAATCTGACTTTTTATATAAGTGTCAATAAATGGACGTTTTATGTAAGTGTCTGGACTGGTAATTGGCATTCAGGGTTCGTCAGTTTAAAGATGTTTGACTTAGTAATGAGTCTTGTGTTAAATGGAAGTTTTGGTCCAGGAGCAGGTGGAATGTTAGTAAAGTTAAATACACTCACAAACAACGTTTCCCAGTGTTTTACATAATAAAAGGCTGCATGTAGAGTTTAAAGCTACAGGATCAGTTTGACTCTCACAGCTGTGTGCAGTCACAGCTTCCTGCCGTTGTGGTTAAACATCTCAGCTGTGCCGTCACCGTCATCTTTCAAAGACTCGAGCAGCAAATCACTTCTGCTACTCCACCTGTGCATATTGGTTAGCATCACTGTGCCTCCGTCCTAGAGAGACTTTTGGTTACTACACAGAGTGATCTTTAGCACAGGCGTGGTAGGAAAAGTCAGCTGAGTTGCTCTTAAGGGAATGTCACAGCAAGACTTCACATACCTCCACTAAAGAACGTTCTGACAGAACTTTGGAGAGTCATCGGACATATCTGAAAATAAATGGCTTTGGCCTCTGGATTTCATCAGAGTGAAACTAACAGTGAATTCCCCTCTGACGTCTGGGTAGGAGGTGATAAGCATGATAAGGCTATATATAGTATATATTGCATGTGTGCACACAGTCAACATTTAGCATCACTCTTATTTTGAAAATCTCTTCAGAAATCATACACTGTTTTACTATTAATTACTCATTAAGACACAAATATATATTATTGTCTATCAGTTTGTTACAAGATGAATCCATCAGATTGGCTCACAGGCTGTAGTGCCGCTCTGTCAGCACAGATGACTTTTATTAAAGCACAAGCCTACATCCATTTTCTCGTTCTTCAGAGTCTTTATGCCGCCATTTTAGTATGAAAAATCTAAACATTT